>NC_035443.2:156414216-156714216 GCF_002127325.2 Helianthus annuus
GAAAATGATACTTTAACTACACTTAAGTTGACTCTTACATTTTATAATCAAAGTCCACTCTAAACAAATGATATAAAAAGATCACATTGATTGAGAATTAAATGAACCACGTAAGATTTAAAGAAAAAGCCATACAGATCCAATGAAATCAAATTAATTGCAAGATTGGTTGCATTTAGAGAGTGGTGGAGTGGTTGGGTAAAGACTTGGGGTCTATTTGGTATGGGGTAATAGAATAGATGAGAGAATGGAATACACGAGGTAATGTAATGGATCATTACCATTTCATGTTTTGTTTGGTTACCATCTGGAATCGAATTAATTAATACCGTGTATTGTTGGTAGGCAAAAAAAAGACGAATGAAATAAAATCGATGGTGAGTCGTGGTGGTTGGTGGCCGTGGAGGTGGAGGCAATGGCGGGTGGGAGGCGGCGGAGGTGATGGTGGCAGGTTGCGGGTGGTGGCGATTGGTGGGTGGTGACGGCGGCGAGCGTTGGTGGTGTGTGGCGGTGGTGATTGGTGGCAGCGCTGGCTAGTGGTGGTAGTGGCGGTGGCGGGTGGTGGCGACGACGATAGTGGTGGGTGGCGGCACTGAGTGGTAATGGCAGCGGAGGTGGTGGTTGGTCGCGGCGGAGGCGGCAGTGGGTGGCAACGGTGGCGGGTGGGTGGCAGCGGCGGCGAGTGGTGGTGGCGGCGGCGATGGTTGGTCGTGGCAGAGGCGACAATGGGTGGAAACGGTGCCAGGTGGGTGGCGGCGACGGTGGTGGTTGGTCGTGGTGGAGGCGGCAGTGGGTGGCAACGGTGACAGGTGGGTGACAGCAACGATGGCCTTCTGGGTGGCGGCAGTGGTGGCAGGTTGCGGGTGGCGGCGATGGTGGGCATCAGTGGTTGGTGGTCGATGGTGGTGGCAGGTGGTGTGTTGTTTATGAAGGGTGCAAGAGGGGATGGAATGAAAAAAAAAACATGGGGGAGGATGAAATGATTTTGAGGGAATAGAATGCATTACGTAATGGGTGATTCTATTCCATCGACCAACCAAACACCCTCTTCTTCATTCCCTCGTAATGGTTCATTCCATTCCGCCTCTCATTCCTGCATACCAAACACTACCTTGGTGTTCCTTGTGACTCAGATTTGACTCCCACTCTCTCCATTATATTTTGCGGCATTCAGGTGAAGGGCGAATATGGGTGGCGCTGGTTCGTCTTCGATAGTAGGCGAAGTTTTACTGATTATTCCACTGTCGTGCCTTCGGGCAGGTAGAGGTTGGGTTTCTGCGCATCTGGGAGAGCCAAGGGGCTGGCGGCGGTCAAGTAGTCGACCTTGGCAACAGCATCCGGTGCCACGGTGGTTGGTTTCTTGCCGTTCAAAAAAACAAATTGCAAGATTGGTGCTATTTCCCTTCACAACATGTACTTTATACACGGATGGCAATTAAACCTGAACCCGATGGGTAAATCTAAAACCCGACTCATTTGGGAAGGGTTTGAGTCGGTAGTTGGGGTTGGGACGGGCTTGGGATTGGTTTTTATTTTTTTCGCGGGTTTGGGAATGGTTTGGGATTTAGTGATATATCTGTTTACCTGACCCGATTATACGATAAAGTGTACCTATTTACCCGATTGTATACCCGACATAATTTCTTTTATATTTTTAAATATGTATACATATGATACACTCATTTTTTATACATACAAGTATTTTATTTCCTATACATTGTAATTATTTCATACATTTTTATAGTGAAAATATTAAATTTAACAAATTCGTAGTTACCCGACGGGTTTTGCGTCAGGTATACCCAACGGGTAATTTTTTAAATTAACGGGTTTACCCGAAACCCGTGGGTATACCTGATACCCGATGGGTATTTACCCGCTAGAAACCTGACGGGTTTGGGATAAGCTTATCTAACTGGGTTTGAGTTAGGGATTATCTAAACTTGTTCCAAACCCGACCCATTGCCATCCCTAACTTTATAAAATAATCATAAATAATCTGCAATCTGGATGCTATTTCCTTTAACAAACTCACATCATGTGGCATGACTCTATAAAATAATAATACACACCTACTAATTACTTAAAAAATAGACTTAAATGTCATTTTAGGCCCTGTGGTTTGGACTATTTTGACAGTTTAGTTTAAGTGTTTCTTTTTTAGCCTGTGGGTTCAAAAAGGTTTCACCATTGCTATTTTAGTCCACTAGGTTAACTTCGTCCATTTTTTTTGTTAACTAGAAGGGCAATTCGGTCATTTTATATGTGGTTCCGTTAACTAGAAAGGCAATTTGGCCATATAAAATGACCGAATCGCCCTTCTTATTAACATAAATAATGGATGAAGTTAACCCAGTGAACTAAAATCACAACAGTAAAATCTTTTTGAACCCACAAGCAAAAAATGAAACCTTTAGACTAAATTGGCGAAATGGTCAAAACCCCAAGGACTAAAATGGCATTTAACTCTAAAAAAGAACATCATTAACTAGAGTTGTATATTTCTTCTATCATCATGCATGGGCCTTGTTGATGCACTACATCTGTTGATTTCGTCTTGGATCGAGTCTTACATTGTATTGTATAGATTAGGGCTCAATATACGAGAAAATAGGCGAGTGTATGTGTGTTAGAAAAGGTTTCGCTTGTAAGGACATATCCTAGAGGTTTCGCTTGAATGGTTTTGGATGGTTTCGCTTGAGTGTTCACACAAGGTTTCGCTTGTGTGAACATGTCACTTCAAGCGAAACCTGATCTGTATAAATACCATTGAAGCGAACTCATTTGTAACTTTTGTAATTTCCATACCGAGGTACTACCGGTGTGACGTTTGAGCTGTAATTGTGATCAAATCAATGAAACAGTAGATTAAAGTGAAGTGCAAGTTATTTCTATCTACATTTCTTGTTATTCCGCACCTGAAACGTAGAAGAACGCCTCTGAACGACTCATTAGGTCGAGAACACGATCCTACAAGTGGTATCAGAGCTTGGGAGGAGATTTTCTACAGAAATTAGCTGGATTTCATCATCGTTTCTTACTTCTACACCTTCTTTTATTAGTTCAGAAAGTTGTAACGGTCAGAATTAGCTCAAAATATCTCAATTTGTGTGCAATAGATCAAAGACAAACCCTGGAAAGTTTCATGCCAAAATTCGGACTAAAAATGGGTCAAACTATCTTCGAACTAGGTTCCGCTTGTTTGAACAGTTGATTGTTTCGCATGAAAGGTCCCGCTTCAACTGACATTTTGGAGTTTCGCTTGACAGTCCCGCTTCAAATTGCAGTATAGTTTCGCTTGATTGTCACATTTGAGAAAAGGTTCCGCTTGAAATTGCATCAGTGTTTCGCTTGATTGTCATATTCGTGATAGTTCCGCTTGTGTGTCACCATATTTGAGGTTCCGTTTCTAAGGACATCAGTTGTTCCGCTTCTAAGGATATCAACTGTTCCGTTTCTAAGGACATCAGTGGTTCCGCTTCTAAGAACATTTGGTGTTTCGCTTCAAGTGCAATTCAGTGATTTCGCTTCTGTGAACATAACAGTTTCGCTTATTCGGTCATCTTGAGATCCGCTTATCTGTACATCCGCTTCAAGGGTTTCGCTTATTTGTCATTGTTTTTGAAAAACATGCAAAGTCATCATGGATTCAGAGTTTTACAACGCGTTCGCTACTCCGTATACTCCAGCTGCGATTGCTCAGGCCATGAACTTAGAGAACGAGACGGGAACTACCCAAAAGCCCCCGAAATTGATGAGTATCGAAGAATATTACGGGTGGAAAGATAGATTCGAGAACTGGGTTCAGGCGAATCATCTTAGATCATGGGAGTGTATTTTGAAGAAGTATATGTTGCCTCGAACAGAATTGCAGGTTATCAAACAGTTATCTGAATTCACGGATCAGGAACGGGTGATGTACAAAGCCGAGAAGATGATGATCAGTTTATTGCAGCAAGCGATCAAAGAAGATATATTCATTTTGCTACAGCACGACAAAACTGCAAAGTCAATATGGGATGCTCTTAAAGTTAAATTTGAGGGAAGCGAGAATATGATAAAGAGTAAGAAGGCGTTGCTTAAGAAAGAGTTTGATTTGTTCAGCAGCTTACCAGGAGAGGATACAAAGAAGCTGATTGAGAGATACTGTCACTTAGTGCGATCATTGTCGATGTTGGGTGTTGAAAAAGATCGTGAAGAGTGGGTGGATAAGTTAGCCGATGCGTTGCCACAGAAAGAGTGGGGAACATACTTGATGATTCTGAAAAACACAGGTGTTTATGATGGATTGACTATTTCTCAGTTTATTGAAAAGATTGAGAGTCAGGATTTGGAACAGTAGAAGATCGCTAGGATGAACAGTCCAAGTGGTCAGCAAGATGTGAAAATGTACTATAAAGGTAGCATTCTAGTTCCTGAAGCTGAGAGAAGTCCGAAAATCCAAACTGCTTTCAGTGCTGGGGATTCAACAGAAAAAGCTGATCAGAGTTCAACAAAAAGCAGCAGCGGATTCTCATCATTTCCGAGTGTCAATCCTAAGGAATCAACCACAAGCTTTCAGTCTCAGAGTACGAAAACTGGAAATGGTTACGTGATTCAGTGCAACATTGCTCTAAATCTTCCAGAAGGTCAAAGCTTCTTAGAAGACACTGCGAAAGATCACATGGCTCTTCTTGGTTCTGTATTGTTATCCTATGAGGGTCTAGTAGCTGGTCGGATTGGAAATCCCATGCTCACCAAAGAGGATTACGACCAAATAAACGCCGAAGAGATGGAATTAATGGATATCAAATGGTGTCTAGCAAGTGTTCTTCGACGTGCTGAAAAGTTCAAAACAATCACCAGGAGAAATGACTTTCTTGATGCTTATGTCTCTACTTTAGGTTTTGATAAATCTAAAGTTACTTGTTTTCGATGCAGGGAGAAAGGCCATTTCAAACGGGAGTGCAAAGGAAGAGAAGCTAGTGGTGCTCAGAATCCGTTCGGAAAAGACGACTACTACCGGAAAGCCATTTATCAGCAAGTTGGTCAATCACAAGATTCCCAGACGGCTCATGGTAGAAAGATCGAAGATTCAAAGAGAGCATGTTTGGTAGATTTCAGCTGGAGTAATTACATATCATCTGATGGCAAAGCAGCATGCATAGTCGATCAAGATGATGAGAAACTACCTGAAGGTTTCAGTTGGGATATGTTTGTTGATGAGAAAGGAGAGTTCAAGACTTTCATTGCCAAGATTGTCAGAGAGCCAGACTTGTTTGCTACATGGATGAAGTCTATCGGAGTGAATGTGACGAGTGAGGATGAAAAGTGTGTTGCATCTGATGAAAATTCGGAATGTAGTGATGAGAAAATGTTGAGGAAATTTCAGTGAGTTCAGATGAGAGTGTTGAACATGTTGCTAGTTTTGAAAAGGAAGTTGTATTTGATCAAACACCATCTGATTCTGGTTATCAGATGCTGATTCTGAAAAATCTGTAAAGTTTGATCAATCACCTGTTGATAGTAGCAGTGATGATGAGGAAGAGAAACATATTAATATTGCTAAAACTCATCTTTCTCCTGAAAGTTTTTATTTCTATTTTGCAGAACGAATGGAGAAACTGAAGGAGAAACGAGCTACTAAAGAACAACAACAAGTGAAGATTGGAGAAGTTGTTCAGAATGAAAATGTTGAAAGTTCTGCTGAAGAAAAGATGTCTGAAGCAGAGAAGGTAAAAGAAGAAGAAAAGGAGATAGAAGTAGTGAAAACAATCGAAGTTGAAAAGATTGTTGAAATTGTAAAGCCTTGCGAAAAGTGTTTGGAAGCTTGTAAGGAATGTGCAGCAAAAGATGACATAATTGTTGAGTATGAGAAGAAGAAGGAGCAGTTACTGTTTAACCTTAACTATGTGAAAGAATCGTATGATGTCTTGAACAAAACAGTAACTGGCCTTCAAAAGACAAACTCAGAGAGAGAACAAGCACTGACGATGATGAATGCAGTCATCATGTCAAAGCAGAAAGCCATCAACTTCTACATCGAAGAGAGTGCTAAATGGAAGCAAGAGTTGGAAACAGAAAAGATTGAGAATGAGAGGATTAGACGATTACTGCTAAGCTATTCTAGTTCTGATTATCTCATTGATCGTATTTATCCAACTGTTGCAGGTATGGAAGCTTTTCAAGATGAGAAGACGAAGGAAAAGAAAGATTGTGGTTAGAAACCGACTGTTAGCTATAACAAGTGTCCGCCTCCGATTTGGGAAGGGTACTCTCCTAGAAAACCAAACGAGGAGCAACTTGAAAAAGCAGTCAATATAAAGCTTAAAACCGACACAACTGATGATTTACCAGATAACATTGATGTCACGTTTACCTCGTCCGATACTGATTATGAGTCTGAGTTGATCAAAAAGGTGGTCGATCAGGTGTTGGATACTGATGAGGAGTCCGAGTCAAAGTCTGGGCCAGGAGGGTCAAATTCGTCAGTCAACAGTGAAAAGTCGTCGGTCAAATGGTCTTATAGTAAAGAATTTTTGTTATCAAAGGCAAATTTGAATGATGAAACATTCGAAGTTGTTTATACTTTGAATGGTTCTGACAAATTATATTACAACAAGGAGTTCCCAATAATGAGCATTAAAACGGAATTGATTAACAAAACTTTCAAACTAATAGAGATTAATATTTCTGAATTAAAAGTTTTGAAAAGTTTTGAAAAATCTAAAAAATATACTTCAAGAGTTCAACAACGGTTAAACAAGAAAAAAGGTTACAATTCTGGTTCTGGTTTTCAAAAGAAAACTAACCAAAATCGTAGCTACAAAAAGAAAGGTCTTGGTTTTGTTCCACCGGAAAATGATAAAAATGATAATAATTCTAAAACTAAAACTGAATTTGTGTCAGGTGGAAGCTCAGATGAGGAACAGAAGAAACCGTTCTGGAAACAATCGAACCAGGAGTTTCTTGCTGAGAAGAGAAGGAATGGAACTGGAGTGTTTCATCCAAGAGAGAATCGTACCTGTTACAAGTGCAATGAAGCTGGTCACATTGCATGGAATTGTTCAAAGAATGCAAAAACAAAACAGGGAGTTTCTCAGAAATTAAAAGAAAAAGTTGTTGATATTGAACCACCAACTGAAAAACTTAAAGTTTTTGAAAATTCAACTTATGAGGTTGGTGAATGTTCGAAGAAAAATAGGTATGAAAAGAAAGGAAAAGACAACCAAATGTGGGTTGCTAAAAAGGTTGTTGTGAATGTCGGCGATGAATCTGGTTCCACAAAGCTAGAAGAGCCACAAGTTGAGGAGAAAATTTTAGTGAATGATGATGATTTTCCATCGCTAAAATTTGAGGAGATTAAAAAGAAAGTTGGCAAAATAGAGATTTCAAATCGGTTTTACAATGAGAAAAAAGATTCTGATGTCGAGAAAACATTCAGCGGGAATGTTAAAAAGATTTTTGGGAAAATGTTGAGTGGGAAAGCAAAGGGGGTTAAAGACTTCTATGCAACTAAAAAGGCTACTTACAACCCCACTGAGCAAGAACTGAAAGCCATCAAGTCTGAGAAGACTTGGATGGAAGTTTGCTTCCCATGATAATCTAAGGACTACGCCGGAGATCCCAAGTTTATATCGTGGATCAGTAATCGGCATCATTCTAGTGGTTGAAAAGTTTGTTTGAAAGATTTTGAATAGTGTTTGAATTTTACAGGTGAAAGGACTACGCCGGAGCTTCCAGGTTGATAAGTGCGAAGCAGGAATCGGCACTTTGATGGGTAAAATGTAGATGATTCATTCCTACATGTGGTATTAGTTTGCTATACATACAAGTGGTATTGGTTGTGATCCTACAAGTGGTTGTTTTTACAAGTGGTATAAAGGGTGATTAACTGCAAATGGTAAATCAGGGACATTAAGTTGTACTTGATTTACTATATCCATTTGGTTGTTAAACAAGATGATGAACTATGTCCCCGTACTTAAACAAGTGATAAACTTACAAGTGGTATAAACAAACTCATTTTCCGGAAAAATCATTTTGATTGAAACAAACTTAAGTGTTTTGAGATCTAAATGAGAATATGGTTTGTGATAGGGGGAGTTCTGATTGTTTATGCCGAGTGAATGGCGATTTGATGTGATTCGATGTCGGTTGTCAAATTTTTTGTACAGTTTGTTTTACATTTCATGTTTCATGTGGGTCAAGAGTCTAGTTATTTTCAAATTTCCTTTGAAATGTGTTTGAATTTTAGGGGGAGTAGGGAAATTTCAGAAAATCCAAAAACATTGGAAAATTTGAAAAGACAAAAACATGATAAAATTCAAAAATGAGTTTTGTTGTGAAATAAGGAAATGATAGTACATCAGTAGGCTGTCACAACATGCTAAAGAAATGTAAAGATAAAATGTGATAAACAATCTCACTGAGGATGTGCCAGTAGGTTTTTGCACACTTAGTAAATTGTGACGAGATATAAACTAAATTTTCAAACTTGCTTGTTCTTTGGGTTAACACAAACTTGGATATATAGGTAACCCCTGAAATCTTGTTTGAAAGGTCCCTTATTCTGAGATACTAGGTCTTTATGCTCAGTGATATCTGGGGTATTATCCCGGGACTTCTGCTGTATGGAAGTACTGACCTAGTCCCCGGATAATACTTTCCGCAAAAGCTTGAAACATAGCTTCGCCCTCAGCATGCTGATAAAACAATAAAATTGATAGTCGCTGCTGTTGAAATCAAAAGATCCTCTAAAGGGGACACCCCGAAAAGTCGAAGCCGTCATCTCTCTGCGTATACGGAAGTATTGACCTGAGCTCTCACGGCCCTCGCATCTAACCTCTGAACAGATATCAGCTGTGGTATACTCACCTGTAAGACTGAATATTGGGATCTGGATACGGGAGTATATTTAAGTAGTGAGACACACGAATAAGTTAGTATCTAAGACATTAATATCGTATCTCAGATCAATTGAACTTTGTGTGAAAATTTCAGTGGACCGATATACTGACAATCTAGGTGAATTGTTTTGATCTTAAAATGTAATCAAGCTTAACGGTGTTTGTGACACGTCTCATAAATAAACCGATATGATCCTCTTACACGAACTCACAAAAATATGTTTGTAAATATTTCATTTCTACATTCTCATGCTTTTACAAATAGTGTCAGTTACTTTCGTTCAGAAAATATAAAAAGATTTTGTGTGTGTTTTAGCATAAAGTTTCAGAAAATTCAAAAAGATTTTCGACAACTGATGTTGGAAAGCTGATTTTCAAAGTTCTAAGTGCTAAACAGGATGACATTATTGTGAGGGGGAGAGTGTCTAATTGTCAAAATATGTTTTTCAACATATCAAGTGGTTCATCATATGCAAATGATTTGAGGGAGAATTGTAGTCGATGCACATGTTATGAGAGTGACTTATTGTTGGTGCACGCAAAGTGATTAAATTGAGAAATCTTATTGCTGAGTTAAGAATGTGCAGGTTTTAGCCAGGTTTCGATTCCTGAAGACCTATGTTTGAGACAGGTTGATTGCTCCTGAGAACCTGTATAGGCCAGACAACGATCCTGAAGATGTTGCTGAAGAACAAAGGAATGCCAGCAAATCGAGAGGGGGAGTCTGAAGATACCTGAGTAAAATGAGAGTCAGATTTCAATCCTGAAATTGATAAACTTAAGGAATCAAGAGATCTGATCAGGAGAATTGATGAAGAGAGAAAAGCCCAGAGACTGATCAAGACTAAAGATGTGAAGTCACAGCTTAGTGATGAACGACTCCATCAACATCGGAGGGGGAGTCTGTTGATGCACTACATCTGTTGATTTCGTCTTGGATCGAGTCTTACATTGTATTGTATAGATTAGGGCTTAATATACGAGAAAATAGGCGAGTGTATGTGTGTTAGAAAAGGTTTCGCTTGTAAGGACATATCCTAGAGGTTTCGCTTGAATGGTCTTGGATGGTTTCGCTTGAGTGTTCACATAAGGTTTCGCTTGTGTGAACATGTCACTTCAAGCGAAACCTGATCTGTATAAATACCATTGAAGCGAACTCATTTGTAACTTTTGTAATTTCCATACCGAGGTACTGTCGGTGTGACGTTTGAGCTGTAATTGTGATCAAATCAATGAAACAGTAGATTAAAGTGAAGTGCAAGCTACTTCTATCTACATTTCTTGTTATTCCGCACCTGAAACGTAGAAGAACGCCTCTGAACGACTCATTAGGTCGAGAACACGATCCTACAGGCCTTGTTCACACTAGAGGTGTTAATCGCTTATTTCTTTTGATTTCGGGTTGGTTATTTTCAATTCAACTAATGTATCCATATTCGTAACCGAATTACAATCTGGGTACTCAGGTGTTGGTTATTCGGATTTCGGGTTAGGTCTAGGTTTGGTGAAATATATATATATATATATATATATATATATATATATATATATATATATATATATATATATATATATATATATATATATATATATATAGGGGACCGCTAGAATGAGAACCACATCGAGTTGTAAGAACCGCGAGAACCACACCGTACGGGGCGAGGTGGACCAAATTTTTTTTTTCAAAAACGTAGATGCATGTATTATAAACACATTCGTAAAAAAAAAAAATTTAAAAAAAAATGCCGTGCGTGTAGTTTTTTACACCACAAGTTTCTGGTTTACGAGATCCGTAAATTTACGGAACTCGTAAACCACAAACTTGTGGTGTAAAAAACTACACGCACGACATTTTTTAAATTTTTTTTTTATGAATGTGTTTGTAATACATGCATCTACGTTTTTGAAAAAAAAATTGGTCCACCTCGCCCCGGATCAAGTAGTTCTCGCGGTTCTTACAACTCGAGGTGGTTCTCATTCTAGCGGGCCCCTATATATATATATATATATATATATATATATATATAGGGGAAGGTTCATTTGAGAAGAAATTTAATGTGAGAAGAAAAAGAAGAAAGAGCATATTAGTAAAATACTATTTCACATTTTCACTTACAACTCATATCATTAATTTTTCTCTCTTTAATTAATTAGTCAACTAATCATTAATTATTTTACATATAATCAACAAAACCTACACATAACAAAATTTTTCTACATATACCCTACACATTATAGAATTTTATCCTACACAGCCAAAATTTATCTTACACACCTCGAAATATATTCTACACAACTCGTAATTTATCCTACACAATTAATAATTTATTCTACACTTTAAATTAAGTTGTTTTTTTAATTTGGAAAAAGTATATATTTTGAAAATGAGTTACAAATTTAATTTAGTTAGTTATTAAAGGGGAAGAATACAAATTAATGATTTATGTAAGTTTATCAATATACCCTTATATTAAAATTAAATGCAAATATTAAATGAAGTAAAATGAAGCATTCTTATTGGTTGAAAGTTCTTCTTTTTTCTTCTTACAAAAAAATTCTTCTCATTTGAACCTTCCACTATATATATATATATATATATATAGGGAGAAGATCATGCGAGAACCACCTCTTATTGTGAGAACCGCGAGAACCAATGTGAACACACCAAAAATGCCTAAAAATAGCTAAAAATCACACAAAATTTTTTTTTTTGAATTTTTTAATATTTTTTATAAAAAAATCGCTACTTTTCGAAGCCAAAAAAATTTTTTTTTTTGGCTTCTAAAAGTAGCGATTTTAACATGAAAAATATTAAAAAATTCAAAAATTTTTTTTTAGATTTTTTTAGGTTTTTTGGGGGTTTAGTTTTTAGCATTTTAGCTTGGGGGGGGGGGGTTTAGGTTTTTGGCGGTGGGGGAGGGGGGTTTAGGTTTTTTTTTTTGGGGGGGGGGGTGGGGTTAGGTTTTTTTAGCATTTAGCTTGGGGGGGGGGGTTTAGGTTTTTTTTTTTTTGGGGGGGGGTTTAGGTTTTTTTTTTTTTTTTTTTTTTTTGGGGGGGGGGGTTAGGTTTTTTTTTTTTTTTTTTTTTTTTTTGGGGGGGGGTGGGAGTTAGGTTTTTTTAGCTATTTTAGGTTGTGTTCACATTGGTTCTCAAGGTTCTCACAATAAGGGTGGTTCTCGCATGAGCCCCTCCCTATATATATATATATATATATATATATATATATATATATATATGGGGCCGTTAAAATGAAAACCACCCCCAGTTGTAAGAACCGCGAGAACCACTCTCCACCAATCATAATTTGCCACATGTGCACTTTTATTTTATATTCTAAGGGGTATTTTGGTCATTTGATTCAAATGTCTAATCCACTGTCTCAGTCTTTTGTCTGTCTCTCTATTAGCCTCTTTAAAGACTTTTATCTCTCCCCAAAAATCAAAACCTCTCATCTCTCTCTCTCTCTCTCAATTGTTTCAGAACTTTCAAAATCCATCATCTCCCTCTCATCTTCATAAAGAAACCACAAAACTCTCATCCTTCCTCCATAACTTACCTGCACCATCGCCACCACACCTCCACACCAGCGACTCCCAAACACCAGACCCACTCCGGCGGCCCCCTCATTTCTCCGACGCCCCCTCATTCTCCGCACCACCTTTCTCTCCTCTGATTTTCTGTTTATACTTAGAGAAAGGGGTCTTGTTGGCGGTGTAGTGGGTTTTTCTCTCTAGCGACTGCCGACAGTTCCGACTGCCGACAGTTCCGACCACCTACCACCGACCATCTCCGATTAACCTCCATCACGGCAACCACCTAACTCACCTCTCTGTTACACCACTGCCGGCAGACCACCGTGGGGCTCCGATTAACACCCAAGTTCATAGTTTCTTTTAAATTTTAGTTGACTCGTGAATCCAGGTATGAAAGTTTGTATTTGTAAGTTGTTAAATAAAGATGATTAGTTTTATTTAACTGAATTTTTGAAAATTGTTATGTGGGTATTGAGTTGGTTATTGAAAAAGATGTTGGAGTGTAAAGATGGGTCCGGAGCTTCAACTTAGTTCAAATTAGTCAGACTATTATGATTTTTGTTTGGGATTGATTCATTTCCCTTGTAGAGGGGCTGTGAAAATAGTGGTAAAAGGGTTTGATTTTTCGTATAGAGAAGTTCTAAAACAAGTAATTTTGGGGCTGTAGGTTGGAGTAGCGGCTCGGGGTTCGGTGGGTTTATGATGTTGCAACGGAGGTGTGGCGGTGGGTGCGGTGGGTTTGGTGGTGTGGCAGTGGGTTTGATGGTGTGTCGGTGGTTTTGGTGGTGTGTGGCAGTGGTTGATGTCGACGACTCTGATGTTGGGTTTTGAGGCCGACGGCTCCGATGTGCGGTGGGTGTGTGGTGTGGCAGTGGGTTTGGTGGTGTGGCGGTGGGTTTCGTGGGTTTTGATTTGTGTTCTTTTGAATCTGTAGGTTTGGATATGGTCGATTGGGTGGCGATGATGCAAAAAAAAAAAAAAAATAGAAAAAACGTCGATTTTGATGACGATGGCGAGGCATGGACGGCGGAGGGTAGGTTTTTTGAAACGCCAAGCCCACTTTTGCAGCCCTTTGATTATCAGATAATGAGCCAAACCCCGTTTTTTTTTCGAGATACACTTTGTTTTGATGCTGTTGGTTTTTTATTTTCCCCCCTAGTCGATGATGATAACCATATATATATCTGAGACATCTCTCGAGTTTGCGATTTCTGGGTGCGTTCGTTTTTGCGTAAATAAGTTTTTGTAAAAAAAAAAAGTTAAAGCGTAAACTTTTTAACGTAAAACAAAACTTTTTAACGTAAAACGTAAACTTTTTAACGTAAAACGTAAAAAACGTAAAACGTAAAAAGTTTTATGTAATACGTAAAAAGTTTTAAGTAAAACGTAAAAAGTTTTATGTAAGACGTAAAAAGTTTTAAGTAAGACGTAAAAAGTTTTACGTAAAACGTAAAAATTTTAAAAAATTTAACGTAAAATATAAAACGTAAAAAGTGTAAAAATCGGCGTGTTAAAAAACGTGTAAAAAGTTTTATGTAACACGTAAAAAGTTTTACGTAAAACGTAAAAAGTTTTACGTAAAACTTAAAACGTAAAAAGTTTAAAAAGTTTAACGTAAAACATAAAACATAAAAAGTGTTAAAAAAACGACGCTTGAAAAAATTGGGCGTAAAAACGGTGCGTTAGAAAAACGTAAAACTTAAAAAGTTTAACGTAAAACTTCAATTGTAAAAAGTATAAAAAATCTTTTAAAAAAAAATCTGAATTTAAAAATGCTTTTAATAAAAAAGTTATTTTTAAAAATAAAAAGTAATATAATAATACAAAAAATTAATAAAAAACAATAAAGACAAAAAGACAAAATAGAGTCATTTTACAAAATTACCTTTTTAGATTAAAATATTAAAGGCATAATAAGACAAAAAAAACATTTAATATTATTTTTAGTTACTTTTAATCTCATCCATTGATCTTGAATATCTAATGGTTAGGAACTGGTTCTCGCGGTTCTTACAACTGGAGTTGTTTTCATTTTAGCGGTCCCCTATATATATATATATATATATATATATATATATATATATATATATATATATATATATATATATATATATATATATATGTATATTGTCAAATCTTGAATTATTCACATATGTATATAGTCAATTTTAAACTATACATATGTGTATATTACGAAAAGCTTAGGAAAATGTGTGGTCCAGAATACTTCTCAAGTTTCTCAATTAGCATAGTGTTTCTCACACGATCCTAACCCTAAATATATATATATATATATATATATAGGGGATCGCTAAAATGAAAACTACCTCTAGTTGTAAAAACCATGAGAACCACTTTATGGCCCTTGGATCAACTAGATGGATGGATGTGATTAAAAGTAGTTAATATTAATATTAAAAGCTTTTTGTCTTATTATGTTTTTAATATTATAATTCAAAAGGGTATTTAAGTAAAATGACTCTATTTTGTCTTTTTATATATATTAATTTTAAATTAACTTTTTTGTCCTATTCACTAATTACTTTTTATTACTTTTATTTTTTAAACATAATTTCTTTATTAAAAACATTTTTAAATTCAGATTTTTTTTAAAAGATTTTTATACTTTATACAATTTAAGTTTTACGTTAAACTTTTTACGCTTTTTGACGCGCCGTTTTTAACGCACCGTTTTTTTACGCGCCGTTTTTCAAGCGTAACGCGCCGTTTTAACGCCGTTTTTTAACGCGCCGTTTTTAACGCCGTTTTTACGCGCCGTTTTTTAAGGCGTCGTTTTTCTCAATCGGCGTTTTTTTAACGCGCCGTTTTTTACGCGCCGTTTTTCTCAATCGTCGTTTTTTTAACGCGCCGTTTTTCTCAATCGGCGTTTTTTTAACGCGCTGTTTTTTACACGTTTTTTACGCGCCGTTTTTCCGAAGTTTTTAACGCGCCGTTTTTTACGTGTTTTAACGCTTCGTTTTTTAAACGCGCCGTTTTTCCACGTTTTTTAACGCGCCAAATTTTTTACACGCTTTTTACACGCCGTTTTAAACGCGCCGTTTATTTCACTTTTTTTAACGTGCCCTTTTTGTACCCTTTTTACGTTTTGCGTTAAAAATTAAAATTTTTATGTTTTACGTAAAAGTTTTTACGTTTTACGTAAAACTTTTTACGTTTTACGAAAAACTTTTTACGTTTTACGTAAAACTTTTTACGTTTTACGTAAAACTTTTTACGTTTTACGTAAAAATTTTAACATTTTACGTTAAAAATTTAAACTTTTTACGTTTTACGTAAAAGTTTTTACGTTTTACGTTAAACTTTTTACGTTTTACGTTTTTCGTAAAACTTTTTACGTTTTACGAAAAACTTTTTACGTCTTACGTTTTACGTTAAACTTTTTACGTTTTACGTTAAAAAGTTTACGGTTTACGTTTTTACGTTTTACATTTTACGTTTTAACGAAAACCTTTTTACGTTTTTTACGGTTTACGTTTTTACGAAAAACTTTTTACGTTTTACAAAAAACTTTTTACGTTTTACGCGCGTTTTTTTACCACCCGTTTTTACGCGCGTTTTTTACGACCCGTTTTACGCTCCGTTTTTTCACGCCGTTTTTGCGACCGTAGTTTTTAAGTGCCGTTTTTTAGGCCCGGTTTTAGGCGCCGTTTTTTGCCGCGCCGTTTTTTGTGTCATGTTTTTTACAAGCCTTTTTTGTGCCCCATTTTTTACGTCCCATTTTAACGCGCCGTTCAGCGTCCGTTTTTATGTCCCGTTTTTTTAATACATGCATCTACGTTTTTGAAAAAAAAATTTGGTCCACCTCGCCCCGTACGGAACTCGTAAACCACAAACTTGTGGTGTAAAAAACTACACGCACGACATTTTTTTTTTAATTTTTTTTACGAATGTGTTTATAATACATGCATCTACGTTTTTGAAAAAAAAATTTGGTCCACCTCGCCCCGTACGGTGTGGTTCTCGCGGTTCTTACAACTCGAGGTGGTTCTCATTCTAGCGCTCCCCTATATATATATATATATATATATATATATATATATATATATATATATATATATATATGATCGTGGAGTTGGTTGAACTGTAACATTCCCATATATTTTCTATCTCCTTCATTTACAACCATTCCTTATAATATGACATAAGTAACTCACTTACATATTTTTACACAACCATCTCTTATAATATAAGACCGTGGGGTATGGTGGGGCGGGGGTTTGGGGTATGGGTTGATACGTGGAACTTGAAGATCAACAAACACAAACCCAAGTTGTAGGGGGTATGGTGGGTATGGCTGGGCTGGCGTGGCCACATCAACATTTTTTTAATATATATATATATATTTATATATATTTATAACCATTAAAAACTACATAAACATACATAATAATTATCAAAATAAAAAACAATCATTTTTCGTCGTCTTCGTCGGTTTCGAACCCAGGAATCGTTGAAACATGATCCACCAAATCAGATCGAAGATTGTGATGTATATCCCTTGACTTGATCAAAAATTCATTTGCCGCTTTATCTTCGTCTGTTACGTTACCTGGTTGGGGGTCATCGACATCATAGTAGGTAACGACCGCTCTACCTTCATCCTCCAAAATCATGTTGTGAAGAATGATACATGCGTACATCACATTTCCAATCTGATCCTTGTCCCATAGTCGACAAGGCATTGCCAATATTCGCCACCTTTTCTTCAAAACACCGAATGCTCGCTCGACGTCTTTACGTGCAGCCATTTGGACACTGTTAAACTTTAATCTCTTTGGATCTATGGTACCGTGTTTTGTGAACGATTTTACGAAAACCCCCCACTCTGGGTAAATCCCATCAACTAGGTAGTACCCATACACGTACTCAACCCCGTTTACAAAGAAAGTTCCTTTGGGTCCTATACCATTTACTCGATCATTGAAAAGGGGCAAGTGGTTTATGATGGTAATATCATTATGTGAACCTGGCATACCGAAGAACGCATGCCATATCCAAAGATCTTGGGACGCAACCGCTTCAAGCATGATGGCTGGCATCCCGTGAAATCCACTCGTGTGAGCGCCTTGCCATGCGGTAGGACAAAGTTCCCAAGGTCATTTCATATAATCTAAACTACCTAGCATCCCGGGTAGCCCATGGTAATCTGCGTGATGTTCCAATATTTGTTGCATGTCACTGAACGAGGGCTTTCTCAAATATCTTTTCCTATAAAGTTCTAGAATACACAAACAAAAATTGTGAAGACTTTCTCTAGCTACACGTGCAGATATTTTTAAATAGTCCTCCACAATGTCCGAACTATTGCCGTACGCTAACTGCCTAAGTGCGGCCGTGACCTTTTGCCACGTAGTAAATCCTAATTGCCCGGTTACATCCGGTTTTTGTTGGAAATAAACATACTTCTCCTCAAGGTCTCTAGATATCATTAAAAATAAGTTTCTACTCATACGAAAACGACGCCTAAACATTTTTTCATCATACTTAGGTTCCGCTGAGAAGTAATCGCTTACAAACAAATTGTTAGCGGTGTGCCGTTCATGAGCGATGTACCTCCTCCGTTTAGGTTGCGGAGAAGTAGTCTCTTCCTCATCGTCTTCGCCTTCCACGATAGCTTTCACCACCGCCGCGATCGTTTGTAGAAATATTTCCGCACGATCGGATGATGATGACAAAACACTTGAACTTGAAGAACTCATGGCAAGATTGTGTTTTATGTGTTTGATATTGTGTGAGAAAAATGTTAAATATGGTAAGGTATTTATAAAGGAAAAATATTTTTTTTTAAATGCCCCCAACGGCTAGTTTGATTTGGCCATTGAGAGCCCACCATGTTACCTTGCTAGACCCGCCTCATGCCCGGTTTCAAACTCCCGCCCCTTGGGCCACGCCCCAACCCAAGCCCACCCGGGGTGGTGGCTTGGGCGTTTTCAGCCAACCCACGCCCCAACCCAAGCCCCATACCCCATTGTCTATTATAAGTGACTCACTTACATATTTTAGCAAACCAATGTAAATGCTCTAAAAGCTATGAAACATGTTTGACTTTTGAAAGTCCAGCAACCTACTTTTTAACTTAGAATTGATTTAAATCCATCTCATAAAAAACAAAAATTAAAGACGTATATACTAAGTGAAAAGTAAATCCAAATAGGAACCAAGAATTTACAGAGGCATTTAATTAAACGGGTGGTGTGCATGATTAGAATTATAAAATCTGTATATATAATAAACAAAACCATTGGGGGACACTTGTCTCCCATTGGTTTAAGCCAAATAAGCTGCACATGTGGCAGTACATGTGGCATATGTCATAGTTGAGGATTGAATGTATTTTATTTGGTAAGTTTAATCTCTCTCTCTCTCTTATCAATCATTCCACAACCGTTTACCCCTAAAAAATCGCTAAACGGCGATTTGGTTATCGCCTCTTGATTCAAGCTTCTTCGTTGGCGATTGTTCTTATCAGTGTTTCAATCGTTCCTCTTCCACATCTTTTATCAATCTGAAGACCTTCATCAGTGATAATCGTCGGTAAGCATTCCGATAATCTCTTATTTTCCGATTGATTTAAACAATAAGTTTTGTTTCGTTATTTTTTGATTCAGGATCTTAATGTTAGTTAAAGATTCATGTTTGATCTGTCTGTTTGGTGTTGTTTGTTAGGCAAAAGTTTTCGGTTTGGTTTGATTGTATGATTTTGCTTCCATCTTTTGATGAATACAACCCCTGTTTGTATATATTCTTTAAAATAGACCGCGATTGAAAATCTTTTTGGAAACTTTTTTGGTAATTTTTGTATTATTGCCTGATGATGATTATATTTAGTGTTTTAATTGACGATATTAGGGTTAAATATTAATTTAGTGATTAAATTTTAGTTAAATATTCAATTTATGTTGTCTGTTTGGGATTGTTTTTTTGCACAAAAAATCGTTTGGTTTGATTGTATGTTTTTTTATCCAACTTTTGATTAACACGGCCACTGTTTGAAGTTATTGTTGAGAATTAAACCTCGATTTATGTTGTTTTTTGTTTACAGTTGGAATCTTATTTGAAAAGTATATTCATATGGATTGTTATCTTTTAATAATTAAATTTTATTTTGTCATTTACCGTACATCTTTTGTAGGCGAGATGGTGTACGGATTTGCTACCCGTGTGTGGAAGAGCGTAAAAAAATCGTTGGTTAGTATAGTCATTATAAGCATTCATAGATTCACCCATATTATAATTGCCATTAAGGAGTTTGCATTATCATTTTACAGAAACTTTCTGCTGGTTATGGTGACTGGATTAAGAAGTTTGGTTATCCAGAGAAGAATGCTATCATCAGGACCCTCGATGGGAGGACCTTTCAGGTCAAAGTGTTCAACCTTGCAGGCGACTATTTCTTTTACAATGGCTGGTTTGATGTCATCACGTCATTGAAATTACCTGACGATTCATGGGTTGTTTGTCAGTACGAAGAAGCTTTATCTTCGTTCCGGCTATTCCACTTTTATCAAGACATTTCTCTAGTGCCATATAACTACTTCTACTACAAACCTAAAAATGATTTTAAAGACCGAGACGATTACATGGTACTTGAACATATACATTTTTAATTTTTTTTATCCTTGCATTCATATATTTTTTTGTATTTCGTGTATACCATCGATCTTGATATTGTTTGCTTCTTTGTGTAGTATGTGAACAAGTTGTTTGTTCATCACTCGATGCTGAATACCTGTCCTTCAGATCCGGTTTTGGTTCGTTCTGCTGGAAATCGTAAATGGGTTGTTCGGATGGAAATTATAGACCATGAGATTTATATTACCACAGGTTGGAGTCGAATCAAGGAGGAGATGTCGATAACGGATGATCATTTGTTGGTTTTTGAAATGCTTGATAAGCATACGTTTGATTTGAGTGTTTTTAGTTGTAAGTCTGCCCTACTAACTTACCCGCCTGAACTTTGTGTTATCAAAAAAGAACCAACTGATGAGTTAATTGAAGTGTCTGATGATGAGGTGCCTAATGCAGTTGCTGCAACTGGAGTTGAACAGAGTGTTGATGACGAAGTACCGGTTACTTTTGTTGTTGACAATCATTATGTAAGTTTTTATTATTTAATTCTTCATACCATTAATGTATGTTTAGTGAATCCAGTTGAAATCATTAGTACTAGGAAAACCAGTTTTAATTGTATGTATTATTAACATTTATATTCTGATTTGTAGCGTCTTAAGAAGAAGTGGGCACAAACTCATGGCTTGGATCGAAAGATGGATTTAACCATCACGGACAGCGCTGGTCGAACTTGGGATGTAGCTATTGGTAAGGAGTTCTCTCAAGGCTGTCCGCGATTCAATGTTACCGGTATGAGAGAGTTTGTTAGAGACAAACGATTGGTGTGGTCGGTAGAATACATTTAAAGGTATGTTTTTTGGTGTGGTCGTAACGTTGAACATATGTGATGGTAGATGTTGCTGATCCTTTCTTTGGGCCGTTTATATGTGTGGCCGAAGCACTTAGTTTTTTTAACATATTTGATGATAGATTACTAGACGTTGATGTTACTGTTTTTGATACGTGCTTGTGCTTAATATTCTATGTTTTTGTGAAATAATTAGTGCTTTTAACTTGTATGTATCTTACTTTAAGAATCAAGTAAAGTATTCATCATATTAAACACCATTTAAGTAATTTGTTTGGTTAGTGCCAGCTGTATTATTTCATTAAATTTTATAATAAACCTTCACTTTTTTTAAAATTTATGTAAAAATAAAAGTTAATATGATTTTGTTTCCTTTTTTAAATTGTATAATCGATAATATATAATTTTTTTAAGAAAAACCTTCCATTTAAATCAATTTAAAGTTTTTGTTACCTTCATTGAATATCTGGATAACAAAATGTTTGTTTCAAAATGCTCTACTATTTTATACATAAAAAAGTTTGGTTAGTGAAATAAAAATTTTAGAAATTAAAATTTCAATTTTATTAAACTTGTGTTTGAAATTTGCACCAAATTGTTTTATTAGTATTTATAAGTAACTTAAATCAGTTATGTAGGAATGTATTATCTATATATATAATATATGAACAAAGTGTGGGACACGTGTCCTTTGGTTGTGCAACCAAAATGTGTTTTTGGCGGGAAAAGTATGAGACATGTTATGTTTACGCACGGGGTCCGGATTTGTTTACGCTGAAATGATGAAATGTCATATTGTACAGATGATGTTTTGAAAACTCTTTGTAGGTACAATTCTGTTTTTAACTCTCATATCACTAAAATGTACTATCGAAATTTCTATATGTGTACATTAAATTATTTGGGGGAGTTCAAAATCCTAAAAAATGTATACATGGTTTATATTATGAAGTTAATTTGATCATTGAAAAGATTTCCTATTGATTAAAATATATGTTTTCTGGTTGATATGATCACTCAGTTTGTCAATGTGCAAAATAGCTTTCATATAGATTATGTTACATATAGATATGTTTGGTAGGTCTAAATTCTTTTGTTTGAACTGAGGAGATTGAATAGGAAATGAATCTATCTTTTATACTAAAGCAAAATAATGGTTGACTATTTGACCATGATGTGGCAATTCTCTTTGGCCAGAGAATTGTGAAATTGGGCGCCATTCTCATATTCTACCTATTTCCTTCATTTCCTTCAATGCTATTAAATACATAAAAACCTTCACCACCTTCTCTCTTCAATTCTCTCGAATACCACCGCCTTCTCTCTTCAACCTATACTTCGTCCTTTTCTTGATCTTCTTCAATCGATTTCTGAAATAGTTCTTTGATCCATGTCGAAAGCTGTAAGTGTAGATTGTTAATTTCTTAGTTTAATCATTCGTTTTTTTGTTCGGAATTTGATTTACTTTTTGAAAAACTATTCTTCTGTTCAAGAAACCCTAATTCCGATTGTCATTATAAATATGTTGTTTATGTTTATTATCTTTATGTTTTTGTTATAGATTTTGATGTTTACTCATATCCCTGAATCGATTGTAATGTATAATATCTTTTATTTCGTATGTTAATGTTATCTATCCATTTATGTGTGTATAATCACTTATCTTCTGTTTTTAATAAATTTTTTGAAGAAATATTGTTATGTTATAGAAACCCTAAGTCCTATTGTAATTCCAGATCTGTGTTTAATGTTTATTAACATTATTTTATTGTTATTAAATCTGATGTTTATTCATACTCCAGATTTGTATGTTATTGTTATTGAATTTGATGTTACATTTAGTCAAATCCCTAAATCTGAATTTAATTAAAAAAATGTTTAATTTTGATTGAATCTGTATTGTATGAACCCTAAATTAATTGAATCTATTATTTTTAAATGTGTTTGATTGGTCGGTTTATTGATCATTTTTATTTTAATTTAAGCCTGTATCTGATTTTCTCTCAAGATCTGTATGTTATTGGTATAGAATTTGATGTTTACTCATAACCCTAAACCGATTGTAATGTATAGTACCTTTTGTTTTGTTTATGATTAATTTTTATTATCCAAGAAACCCTATCTCCGATTGTCATTATAGATTTGTTGTTTATGTTTATTATCCAGATCTGTGTTTATAATAACTTTTGTTTTGTTTTTTGATTAATTTTTTGAAGAAGTATTGTTCTGTTGTATAAACCCTAAGTCCGAATGTAATTCCAGATATGTGTTTTTTGTTTATTACCATTATGTTATTGTTATTGAATATAATGTTTATTCATACTCCCGTTCTGTATGTTTTTGTTATTGAATTTGATGTTACATTGATTCAAATCGCTAAATCTGAATTTCATGAAAAAAATGTTTTAATTTGATTGAATATGTATTCTATGAACCCTAAATTATTTGAATGTAATATTTTTAAATGTGTTTCATTTGTTTGTTTTTTGATCATTTTTATTTTAATTTAAGCCTTTATCTGATTTTCTCTCAAGATCTGTTATTTTTGAGTATTAACATTACGGATGATTTACAATATATAATCTGATTTTTTTTGTCACTCAAACCTTTTTTTGTAGGTTTCTAATTTGCCTGGGACTTCTTCATTAAGGTATCGTTTTGTTTTTATTATTCACTAACTTATTGTATTATACATTTTAGATAATACATATTAAAGGTAATCAGAAGAATCCCTCAGTTGAAGAAAAATACAGTGAAAGTGTTTTGCTTGGAATATGGAGGTGTCGTTGATGTTGTCAAGGAGTCTCAGAAAATGCTAAGTGATATCATTTCCTTACGCTCCTCGGCAATGTCAACAACCCCTCAAAAAAATTCCATCAAATCTCTCTCACTGGTTGCTTCATCAACAGAGTGTTTATTTTTCTCACCACAGATCTCCTCTATATTCCCTTCAATTTTTTAACCGCCTTATTTTCATTATATATGGAAGGTTGCAATCTTATTAAATAATCGTAATTTATTTTAGGTAATTTTGGAACCGTTTCCATTTGTATTGCATATATACAAAGTTTTGCTTTTAATATAATGTTTCAATCGTTCACTTGAGAAGTGTGCTCTTTTTTTTGTTCATCATCAGACATCCAAATACAAGCATCGGTAAGTATATTGCACCTCTGTTATTGACTTTTACTTTTTATTATAAAACCACAATTAAGTTGTTTGATTTGTATGTTTTGTAGTTTATTGTAACGGATATGTTAATTGTTATCGATACCATAAACCCTAATCTCTATTTACAATTGTTCTAAATACAATTGATATACAAATCCTGATTCAACTTATTGAAACGAAAATCAGTTTATCGATTGTTATGTAATATATATTTTTATTAATTATGAATTAATATTTTTATAAAATTTTTTTAATTTGTTATTTTGGTTATTTTTAAGTTATACAAATCCTGATTCAACTTATTCATGAATCCTTTGTTTGTTAATTATTTTGATTGCATAATATTTGATTTGATGTTGTTTGTTTATGTATCCCGTTATTGTAGGTATTCACTATGGGTGAAAGTTCATCAAGGTATTTTGTGGCTATTTTTATTATTTTCTAACAATAACCTTAACATGTTCTATTTTGTTAACATTGTATTATGTAATTCAGTTACAGAGGACCCTGGTTCTGTAGGGTAATGAATCAAGCAGACCAACTTATTCTGGTAAATGACTAATTATTACTTTAGTTATTTGTGTTCTTTTCTTTTTCTTCTTATTAAATACAGTTTATTATTATTGTATTGGTTTAATCTTTTGACTATAATTATAATTCATTTTCCATTTCATTGTTTTATTAGTCCATTCCCGAGGATGCTGCTTCCAAACTATGGGGTGTTGACAAAGGCCCTACTAATGTTATGATACACACTGAAGATGGCCGTGTCTTTAATGTTTTTTTAAGCGCTTCTAAAGGGAAGTTATTTTCTTTCATGGTTGGTCCAATGTTGTAGAACACTTGGGTTTAACCGAAGGATGTTTGGTAGTATTTAATCCTGTAGATCCTACTACCTTTAAATTAACAAGTTTTGTTGATGGGGTTAGTCGTGGCTCTTTCTGGACATATATGCTCCCTCCATCATGTTACTTTTATGTAAGATAAATATGATTTTATTTTCCTAATGTATTTAATTATTACTTTAGATATATTAATACTAACCTTTTTCACTTTGTTTTTTTTTTATCATCCTACAGGTCATTCCTCAATGTATTTTGCCAAAAAGTTACGATTATTCGTCAAATGATGTAACCTCTACTGTAATGATAGACAACCAAACGTTTAACGTTTCCATTGTAACGTTTGACGGCAAAGTCGGTTTTACCGTTGGTATGGATGTAATTGTTAGTCTGTTTCAGTTGGAGGTTGGTAGTTATTTCTTATTCACCAAAGGTTTTGGTAATTTTTTCTATTTAAAAGTCTTTGGAAAAAAACGGTGTTGAAATAACTTATCCTGACGTAGATCTTGATGAGGTAAATTAAATATTGGTAGTTAATTATAAATTTTATACATATCATAATGTAATACATTTTATATATATTAATTTGCAGATTGAAGTTGCACCTGTAGACGCTGAAAATGAAGTTGAAGAACAAATACATGGTGGTGTTACTCGGTTTGTTCGTATGGCTGGTGAAGATTATTTTGTAAGTTTGGATATCATTTTAAAAACTGATATAAACAAGTTTTATGTTTTTTTTTACTTAATAAACATTAACTTTTATTATTAATTTTATTTCAATACAGAGAATTCCTGATCCTGTTTCACGCATGGTTAAGCTTGATGAAGGTTTAAAAGATTTGACGATAAGATTTTTGCATCTGGATCCGCCTCTGCAGATTACCAACGATACCAGACGTGAAAGAAGAACCAATGGTCGTGGTTTTCGATACGCTTTAACCTCTTGGAAGAAGTTCATGAAAGCCGCTCGAATTAAGGTCCGTGACCAGGTTCACTATTCTTTTGATGAAAATGAGCAGGTTTTGAGTGTTGAGAGGGTTGTACCTTACGTTAGCCGTAGTAATTAGTTATATGACAAGTATGGCATGTTTTTTGCCTTTCAAGTTTTTTGGTTTTAACATTGGTTTTGTTCTAGAATTTCAAGGTTTTATATAATTTTCATCTTAATTGTTATTTTAACCACTATATGCCATGACTTAAAAGTTTAATATATTATTTTAGTAATTTTTATTCCCACTATAACATTTTATGATAGATCAAAAACGATATACAAACTACTTTTATGGATAAAATTAATTTGATATATTCGCATATTAACATTGCTGATTATTGTTTACAACTAAATATAGTGTTTATAAAGTCACTGTTCAATGTGTTATATATATCTAATAAATCTACACATATTATATATCAAAAAACGATATATAAACTAATTTTGCATATATAAAGATTTTAATATTAAGGTATTCAGATAATATTAAGGTATTCATAAAATAGTATTATGAACTTAGTATTATATATACAATATAACACTATGTTGTTCCATTATAAACTTTTTATAAACCTTGAATTATATATTTTATATTATTTTTAATTAAAGAAACTCAATTTTAACTTAATAGGTTGCAAATTCTAAATTTTTTAATTACTTTCAAACTTATTAATCATAAAAATTCCCTCCTTACTTTACAATTTCAAATAGATAATTATGGAAATTGATAATATGCCCCATTTTTTTTCCAGTTGATTCGTTTACAGACCTATAATTAGCCGAAAAAGTAAAGAAATATAGTATAGATATTGATGCACATTATATGGATATGCTCCTAAATGTGTGATATATCATATTTTAGGTATTGTTTTGCAATGCTATACAAGCCTCAAGAACATATTTTGTATCTCCATTTCAGTATGCGTGTCGAAGAAGGTTGCCAGTGCTGAGTTTATAACTGCTAAGGTTGTAGAATGCTAGAAAGCTTCATTTTCAATTAAAGCTAAAGAAGGAATTTAATATTTCAAATCCGTTTAATAAGGTGGTTAGTTACATTTCAATTTATCATTTTTTTGACATATTAACCTATTTTTGGACATTTAGATTGATTGACTGTATTTTTAGAAAATACCTTTCTATTACATATTTCCATGTTCATAGTTTATTATAATTTATTTATTCGATATTTTAATTTTGTATAATATACAATGTTTACTTAATTAACATTGCCTATCTATTATAAATATTCTTTAAACATTTCACATTGAAATCAATCTTCTCTACTCAGAAATTTGTCTATCAGTTTTCATAAGCATTGGTAAGAATACCATTGACTGTTCTTTAAGATATTGATTGATAATTTATTACAATGTGTTAGTATATATTGTTTTTTTTCTAATCCTTTCTTTGAATGTTATGCAGAAATGGAACAAGCTGCAATCACACTGTTGAATAAGTTGGACCTCAACGTTGATAACTACACCATCAGAATACGCATTGTTCATTTGTGGACAAGAGCTGATTTCAATAACGCTAGAAAAATTTATTGTTATGATATGATAGTCATGGACAGTGAGGTAAGCGTTCATACACTTATGTTTTAATTTAATTTTATATACTGTTAATTCTTAAAGTACCTATTTTTTGTATAAATTAATGCTGTTGTTTGTCAGGGAACAAAAATGTAAGCTTTTGTTTTGGCTAAAAACGCATCTGGATATCAACATCTTTTAGAAGAAAAGCGTTGTTTGACGATTCGAAATCCTTCCTTGGGTGAGAATCGTCAGAAGGTCAAGTACGCTAACGGTGGTTTGAAGATTAACCTTAATAACAACACCGTTGTTGAGGAATGCCACGAGGCTATTGGTTCTGAATGGGGTTTTGATTTTACTCCGTTTGATTCTGTTGTGGAGGATCCAACAGCTGACAACAAGTTCTTTAAAAGTCCAATTGGTATCATATACCAATTAAAACTATATAATACAACATAACACATTTTTTATTTTGTTGACACTTTTTACTTTTTTTCCCAGATGTAATTGGTTTTGTGGTGAAAAGTTTTCCCTTCGAGGTAGACATGGAAACTAATAATGGAAAAAACCAGAAGAAAGTCACCTTTATGTTTGAAGACTTGAAGTATTTATTTATTTTTTCTTCACTTTTATTCCTTATAATATTATCGTTTTTTATGTTATGTATTCTAAACTACTACTTTTATTGTTAACTTTTTTAATTTCCAGCAATAAGCAGATCTTTGTGACACTTTGGGACGGTTATGCGGATCAAATAATGGAGTACGAGAGCAGCAATCGAGGTGAAAAAAATGTCGTCGTAATCATTTAGTTTGGGAAATACAGATTCTGGGGAGGTATTGTATTACTTTAAATATATTGTGTTTTTTCTTTACGGTTTCACTTTAAATAGTTGTTTAAATTAATTAAAAAAAAATTATAATTATGTACAGGGCATTTGTCTGTTTCTAATTTGTATACCGTCACCCTAGTCTTAATTAACAGTGATATTGATGAAGTTGCTGAGTTTAAACAAAGGTTCACTATCCTAATATGTTTTTATAATTTTGTAGGCAGCTCTGTGATTGTAAATAATTATTTTTCATTTTTTATTAGATTTATCGAGAAACTTTCTCCCGAAATTTCTTCCAGTTATTCTGGCTTAAGTTCTTCTGTTGTGAAGTATGCCACTGAAGAGTTCCTATCTGACTTGACTTTTTATTCCATTGGGTCGTTAAACTCAAGGTAACACGGATAAAAATTGTTTTAATATGTTTTCCTTCATCTATTTTGTTATACATTATCTATATCTTAAACACAGACGAAGTTTGTTGTCATTGTTGGGACTATCAAGAGTTTTGCATCGAACAATGAGTGGTTTTACAACGCGTGCACAACCTGCAACAAAAAGGTTTCAACCATTACTGTTGTTAAAGAGAAGCAGGATGGTACTGATGGTTTTGAAGAGGTTACTGTCTTGGAATGCAAGACTGATGTTTGTAATACAAAGAACGTTTCATCAATTCCAAGGTAAATATTATCCATGTTAAGTTTTGTTTGTCAAAAAAAGTAAATCTCATTATTATATTTTGCAGAATTAGGCTTTATATACGTGTGCAAGATTGTACTGGTATTGTTAGTCTGACATTGTTTGAGCGTGAGGTGACAAAGCTTTTGAAGGTTAATGCTAATCAGCTTTTAGACAACAACATTGAAGTAAGTACTAAATAATTCCTTTTTATCATATTTTTGGTTATTATACAACAGTAAAGTATATTTTGTTTTTCAACAGTTAGCAAACGAAGGAAGCTTTCCAAAGGAGCTAAATTCTTTACTCAATATGAAGTTTGCGTTCAAGATTGTTGTTTCTTCTTTTAACATTAGCAAGAAGTCTGATGGCTACTTAGTCTCCAAGATGACTAATAACCCGGTGGTTTTATCCGAGCTTGATAAACATTTTGACACTATTCAGGTATATTTATTCCAATTCACCTTTGTACTATTATTACAATTTGCCAACAATGTTTAACTATTAATTATTATCATTTTTGTTTTTTTAATTTTTTTTAAAAAAAATCAGCCTATTGATGACGAAGCCGTCAATGTCGAACCATCCGATTCAAATCGTAATGATGATTTGCCTGTTAAGGTTTACTATCCTTTACCTTATATATCATTTAAGTTTTACTCATTATCTGTTAAATGAATATTTATAACTCATCCCTATTTATTTATTTTATTTTTATAGGATTCTATATCCCAAACGGGAGACAATGTAACCCCTTGCTCAAATGTTTTTAAAGTTGGCTTTACAACATCGTTTGATCAGAAGGATGCTGACTTGGATACGAACAACAAACGTGACTTGAAGCGCAATTTGGATACCGTGTATGACGTGGATGATGTTTCTTCCCAGTCTTCATCAAAGATGCGTAAAGACAGTGGTGTCGATGAAGTGCTTCTAATTCCAAAGAAAGAAACTTAGTCATCTATAATTCAAACATTTGATAGCATCGTTTGTTTTGTGTTCATTATTTGGATATTTTTTTGGGTTTTTTTCGAAATTTGACAATGGTTTGACTCGTGTGGTTATTTTATATGAACGTGATTGTTTCATGGTTTAGTTGTTTATTTCGAAAAACAAATTTTTTTTTTGCTACTTGTTGTTAATTATACTTTTTTTCTTATATATATGTCATGATTATTCTACTTTTTTTATTATATATACTCTGCATTATTTAAAAAAGGTATAATTTAATATAAACATATATATTAATCAGAATCATTTTTAATACAATGCGTTTTTAAAAAAATAATGTTACTCTCTCCGTCCCAGTAAAAGCGTCATATTTTGAATTTTCAAAGTCTTTATTTATAAAGTTTGACTTTAATTATATATTTTTTTTTGTTATATAAAACTTTAATTATATATTTTTTGTGTTATATGTAACTTTAAAATATTCATATTATTTTATTAAATTTGTAACGATAATTCAATTTGATGATCATTTCTAAATTTATGAGCAATTTAATTATAGATGTAATGTATTTAAGTAATGTACAAAATACGTTATCAATTTCTTTTATAAACAGTTACCATAATTTATTCTAAACATATATATTAATCAGGTTATAGAAAGTATTTCATACTATTTTAAAAAAAAAATTAACGTTTTAAGTAATACAGAATTTGAAAAAAACAATCCATTTTTAAATTTAAAAACTTTAAATATACAGAATTTAACGTTTTTAAATAAACTCCTTGTGGTTAAACATTGTAAGGAAATTCTTTGTGGTTAGATATACATGATTTAAAAATACTAATATTTTAACACTTTCTTCAATATTTATTAACCATTAGTGGAACTAAAAGGGTGTTGTTGTAATTTATGGTTAAATCCATTGTATTGGCATCAATGTTCAAAGGATAGGGGATGTTTATGTAACATTTCAAATGACGGTTGTAATTATGTTTTATTGTCCTGACCATACGCAACCATCATATCAAAACTTCATCATCCCAATGTTAAAGTGAATCGCCGACCGGAACTACTGCTACGATTATCGCCGGAATCATCTCTATTAAGCTGATCGACTCCGGAATTAGGGCTTGGCATCTTGATTTGTAGGTAACAACGTTAAGTTCCTTTAGATTATTGATGAATTTTTGATGTAATCCTTTCTATCTTTGATTTTTTACCTATACATTGATATACTTCGAATCTTAACCGTTTATGTTGTTGTTTTCCGTAAGATCGAGACTTTAATTGGTAGAAATTAGTGATTGTAGTTTATTTTTGTTATCCTATGTTCAACTTTTGTTTATATACCTAGTATACTTTATACATAAATGTTAGGTTATGATTCTGTATTTAATCATTCACTTTAAATTTGATAGATACGGGTATAAGAACTTTAAATTTCAGAATCATTAAAATTAGTTATAATAATGTCTGTAAGGTCATAGAAATTTTGGATTATTCAACCACATAAGTTTGTGTTTTCATGATTTGAATCTTCAATATTGTTAGTCCAATCAGTGTTCTGTCTATAGTGTTTTTTTTTCTATACTGTATATATATTACTGTTCGGTAAAGTATGAGAATGTGAAATTATTTGTTTTTTGAAATCATTCATCTTAGCATTTTTGTTGTTGCAGGTTTGAAAATGTATACTTCGTTTGTAAAGTATCTTCTAAAGCCATCATCATTGAGTATAGTAAGCATTCTATATGTTACCTATAATTCAGTTTTTTTAGTAATATTTTTTAGTATTTTGATTTTTGAAACTTATAATCCTAAAATATAGTTAACACTATTATATATACAGGATGTCCCGATCGATTGGGCCGATAGGAAGCTGCGTATATATCACTCAAATGGGAAAAAATGGGTCGTAATGTTGAAACGAGTTAAAGGTATGCCAGTCTTAACTGACGGCTGGGAAACAGTTGTTTCAGAGCTTGAACTTCAAAAGGATTGTCTGCTTACATTTCTTCCATTGAACCATTTTGGTCTCCATCTTTCATCTTATGTTAATGGCGTATGTCGTCAATCTTATTTCACAATTAATCATCATCTAAGAATGGGTTTTACGGTACATAATCTCATTTCATTTTCATTACAATTTATCTTTAACATGTTTTTCACTTTTTTATAATCTAACGTACATAGCCAACATTCAATGTGTTATGTTTCATATTATGTAGATCATTGAAGATTCTTTTGTTCAACAATGTTTTGGAGACAATGTAGTGGCTGGCTCATATGAAATTAATGATAAGGGTTCTCCGTGGACAGTGTCAACAAGTAAGGTTAATTCAAACTATGTATTTTCACAAGGTTGGGCTCAACTTTGCAACGATCTTGGCGTTCAAGAAGATGATTTACTGGTTTTTGAAAAACTTAATGATGTTATGTTTGGCTTAACCGTGTATCGAGACGAGGTTGAGATAAGGTTGAGCAAGAAGGTTGAATCTGATGATGATGATGATGATGATGATGTAATTCAGATCTCTAAGGCCGATTATGATAAAGCGCTTTTTAAGGTTCGAATCTATTAAGTATTAAATTTTGTATCCATTTTTATCATTCTTTTAATTTTTTTTAAATATTATATTTGCAGGACATAGAGGAAGATGATAACCAGCCCACTTCTGATAAAAGTCCATCAGGAACAGTCACGTCAAGTACACCGAAGAAGGTTCATGTTAAAGAGACGTTGAAAGTAGGTGATGGTTTACGTTTCAAGACAAGTGACGTGCTTGTCGTGGTACACGCAAATTGAATCCCAAAAACAACTATAGAGAGTGGTAAGAGGGTATCGAACTCAGCGAGTATGTGGAAAATATGTCGATTATTTAGCTTTGCAATTAAACTACAATTAACCTAATTTGCAGAAAATAAAGATCAATGATTTAGATTGTTGTTTTGGAAAACTAAATTAATAACTAAGTGCAAATCAAAATTGGTTGTTTAACAGATTAGGAAAACAATGACCATCTTAGGATTCAGTTTCTTTAAACAATTGTGTGTAATTCCAACTAGAAAGAGTTACATAGACATAACTCGTGTATAGATAATTGAAGTGATAAAAGGGAACAAAGTACTCAGATTGTATAAACGCGAGGTTGTTTCCCGATGACCAATTAATCAATAACCAACCCTAACCCTTCCCGTGATATCTCGATTGCCAACGGCACCAAGAACGTACGATTGAGACTAGAAATTGCACCATCAATTAACACGCTACAAACAATTATGCATACACCATGATAAACAAGCAAACACAAGTTATCATTCTAGAAATTCAGAAATAAACACACAAAAGTTCAAGAGAAACCTGCACCTAAGATGATCACCGAAAGTTTTAGCCACACATAGCTTGGTGAATCATCATAACAAGCAATTCAATGTTCATACAAATCGAAAACACAAACCGAATGTTAGAAATTGTCTAGAACCAAGCCAAGATAGCCAAAATCGCCCCCAATGTGTTCTACAAACGTCCAATGATGAGAATAGGTGAAAAGGCACCCATAAACTGACTTAATGATGGCAGTTACACAATTGATCGCAGGCTCCACCGTAAATTACGGTGGACACAAACATGTTACGGTGCTTTGAAACTGCTTTACGGTGGGAACCAGGCCAATTTCAGGTCCACCGTAAATTACGGTGGGACCGTAATTTACGGTGACAACCTGCATTTTGTGCTTTGTTTCATCCTTTACTCCGCACTCATCCCGTTCAACTTTAAACCTTCCAAAGATGCACTTTTCCTCAATTTAAGCCGCCAAACCGTACCTGAGACATAAACAACAGTAGTTATCTAATTCAAGATAATTACACACATAAATGAGGGATAAACTTGTCTTTTAACATTGTAAAGGGTTGTCCAATGGACCACCCGTCACATCCCCACACTTAACCGTTGCTTGTCTCAAGCAACTCATCAAATCAGTTTCTAAACAAGTGATCAATGTAAACCAAGCAAAACATGCAATCTTTTTACTAACCCTCTTTTTAACACCCAACCAATGCACCCCTCACTATGTCTCTCCTCTCGGTTACAAGTAAGCACTAGCAATATGAGCTAGACACACAAAAGCTAACGGGCGGCTGCACAATCATAAGCTTGTACCTAAATCAATCCTTCTCCTAACAAGTGTCAAACATGAATGCAAATCAAAGGGACTTTCAAGGTTGTAACGTGGCTAGGTGTATGGGTAGGAAATGGAATATATATGAAGTAGCGAAAATTTAACCCGGTCTTTTTATTACACAATAAAACAAACTAACAACTACCAATCTAAACTACTATGTACAAGACAACTAAACATCCTTTCTTTCTTTTTTTTTTTTTTTCATTGCTTTTTCTCTTTTTTTTTTCTCTGATTTTTCTGAAATTTTTTTTTCAAGCAAACAACCATGCAATAAAGCATCAACATGTCTACATCATATTACTACAACTACTACTACTAATACTAAAAGACCGGGTCAAATTGGGCAAATTATTTAGGTAAGTAGCTAGGGGTAACAAATAATAGGCTTTTAGGCACAAAATTGGCAACTAAATGTCCAAACCCCCGCCCCTCTCACTACCATGCTCATATATATAACTTATGAGGTCCAACCCCCCAAATCCCACACTCGCTCACACCAACGAGGCTACCTAAATGCCCTTATCCTTTCTACATTCATGTCTAACTAAGGACTCAAATCGCATTCAAGCACAAGTTCTAATGCACCCCCACCCGTAGCCACTCTCATCAAAGACAATCGTTATTTATGTACAAGTGTGGCTACAACTCTCACCAAGAATGAAAGGGTATCAAGGGTTGCCGGTGCTTCAATTTAGGGTTAATCTAGGGTGTTCAAATTTTCACATTGTTTCGCTTGGCTCGAATTTTTTTTTTAAAATCTTCAAAAATTCCCCCCATCCCCACACTTGGGATACATTGACCCCAATGTATGGTTTTAGGAGGCTTTGATCACTAAAATCCATTCAACATCCACAAAAAGCTTCTACACTCAAACCCCAAACTTCTTTTTGGATTTTTTCATTTTATAATTTTTTTTATGTTTTTTCTTCTTTTTTTTTTAAAACACATGACACCACCAACAAGCACCGTCCCAAACTCAACAAAACAATCCTACACCACCCAACCGCCCAACCATAAACAAAACAAGAATACACATATGCACAAACTATACAAAAGAAAAAACACAACCTGACTAATAGTAGCGCGGTCCCGGCGGCCCAAAAAGGGAAGACATCATATCGTTCCATTCTCCGAACGCAAATGAGCCGCTACTACTTCCACCTTGTTGTTGTTGTGCTCCTTCTTGTTGTCTTGGGTCAATCCATTGTGAGTGGTGGATCGGCGGGGTTGGATACGAAACACTACCATCATACGATGGTAGAGACACATAATCCACATGTTGTGGATCCACAACCACCGGCCGCCCGGCATGATAATCAGCGTGCATTCTTCTCTCTTGGTCGTCATGATATCTATTATTCGTTTCCACCTCTTGGGAATACGCAAAGGTGCGGTTCCATGACTCTTGACGATCAAAGCTATGTTTTAACGACCGCTCTATACTTGCACTATTCCTCGTGTTTTGATCATACAACGTCCTCTCCGACCCCGACCATGTATCAAAAATAGATGCCGGAGGACGTTGATTCTCAATCACTTCTTGCATTATACCGTTATAAGCCCAACCCGGCTCATAAGACTGTTGCGTATAATCGTAAAACATACCACCATAACCTCTACCATAACCCCCTTGACCAACATTTTCACCACCATGCGGCTCGTCCGCATAGTCTTCATCTCCACTTGGAACTACTTCTTCATCACTTTCTGGCTCGTCCGGCTCACCCGGTAACAAATCTCGAGCACCCAAGTTTAGTGCCCTCCACCTTTGCCCTTCCGACTTTAACTTGTGATAACGCTCCGATTGTGTATATGTCCAACCACTTCCCATCTTGTCTAACGTAAAAGGCTGATGCCTTTTTGTTGCTCCTCGATCTTCAGATGTTATCGCCTTTTGTTGTTTCATTAACCCCGTAATTATTCAACAATACGGGACGATGTCTCTTCCACACTTATTCCAGCAGATCCATAAGTGGTTCATGATCAGATAGCGTATCGGAAAACGCGGAGACCCATGCATTAGCGAGTAAAGAACGGGTACTTCGGGAAACCTCACCTGCTCCTTGTCTCCCCTTCGTGGAATAACATTGAGAACACATATGGCTAACAACAAGTTAGCTTCTATTTTTAAATTATTCCGGTATAGAATACCACTGTATTTACCGGGTAAAAATATTGCTGCCAATATATCATTCCATCGAACATGTTTCTCCGGTTTAACCAGGAGGTCATCAAGAGTCGGTATCATATAATCACTAGCCGTTAGCTTCATTTGCGATGGCCTGTCATATTGGTTAACCTTAAGAGTTGCCATCCACTCTTGAATTTCGGTCATAAACAGGTTGCTTTTGTCTTTATCATAACAACTAAGCGCCCCCTCCCAACCTAGGGCGCGAAATTTATCAAACACCCCGAACTGGCCAAATTGGACCTCATTAACTTCTCTTTCACAAATGAATGCAGCAGCCTTGTTCTTCAACTTATTCATGTTGTCATGGTAGAGTGTCGGTTTCCACTCCTAGGCTTGATCATCTAATGGACCCGAATTCCATTTTGGCTTTTCAGCCGGGTCCAACTCCATCTCCTCCTCACTTTCACTTTCGCTTTCATCCACTCGACCCATGTATTGTCTCTTTCTTGGTTGTTGTTCCGGCTGTTTACCCTTTCCCTTCGAAGACGAAGATGAACTAGCTCCGGTCTTTTCTTTTGTTCGTGCCATTTTCTACACACATAAGAGTAAACAACACAACCAACGAAACAAAATTAAACTCTTTTCTCCAACATATCCCCACACTTGCTTGTTACTACGGTTGTAGATGTTAGTGAACTATAAGTGTATAAATTTTTCAAAAATTTGGGCATGGTGTCTCTACAATGTAGAAATCCCCAAAAGTTCACTACTTTACTAACCATCCTACATCTACAACCATACTCATGTTCAAGAACAAGTAACAAGTAACACTATGAACAAGCAAGTGGGTATGAACAAACATCAACAATAACCTTAATCTTCACAATGCATCATCACAATACAACAATTAAACTTCCATACCTTGTTTGAAGATGTAAGAAACACAAATGAGGCAAAAACTTCAAAAAGCCCCAAAATTTTCGAAGCTAGGGTTTGAAGTTCGGACCCAAAAACGGCGTTTCCTTGTAAATCTCTTGTCAAAATCAGAAACTACGTGAAAAATTAGTCAAGATAGACTCCGATTTCACTTAGTTTGGACAAGAATTGATGAAGTTATGGAGGGTTGAAGGTTGGAGAAGAAGAAGAAGTTGTGGGTCTTTGAAAGAGATGGAGATGGATGGTGATAGATGGAGTGAAGAATTGGGTGGTTGGGGAATAACTCACGTGACCAGATGTTATGATTTGTGTGTTTTTTTTTTTATATATTAAATGCGGAACCTAAACGACTCACCAGTTTTTTCTGCGTACCGTAACTTACGGTCAGACCGTAAGTTACGGTGGAATCTGAACAAAAATTCCTGCCGTAAACCAGTAGCCAAACGCCGTAAAGACCCAACTTTTTTCATTTCCACCGTAAATTACGGTGAGACCGTAAATTACGGTGGCTTCTGGGTGTTTCTGGTTTGGGAAAAATGCTGTTTTGAGTTCATTTTTTTTTATTTTCATGTTTTTCGATTTTTTTTTTCATATTTTTAAATTTTTTCAAAAACGTGTAAAAATCACCCTACCCCCTCAAAAGTCCCGTGTTGTCCTCAACACAATGTTAGAGTAATTCGTGACTCGAACGTCCCCACACTTGTTTCAAACACGGATTTCAAGGAAATACGGTAATTGCACAAACTATACAAAACAAACAAAACAAAACACTACTATGTACACTACCAAACCTGGGCCTCTCATGGTTGTTCCTCATCGACCGGGCGCAAGATGTAGCCCGCTTTGTCAAGCTCCAAGTTATTGATGTCGTTTCCCTCCAAGTATGGCTTCAACCGGTGACCGTTCACCGTTTGTTGCTTAAGTGTTTGCTCATCTTGGATGTCTACATCACCAAACCTTCCAACTCTCCGAATGACGTACGGACCCATCCATTTGCTTTTAAGCTTACCCGCGAACATCTTGAGTTATACAACCAAACTTTTTGCCCCACTTCAAACGTTTTCTTTCTCAATTTCGCATCAGGCACCTTCTTGAGTTTATCTTTATAAGCCGATGCACATTCATACGCCTCATCCCAAATCTCTTCTATCTCGCTCAATTGCAACTTCCTCAACTTCCCCGCCTCGTCATAATCCGCGTTAACCGTCTTAATTGCCCAATGTGCTCTATGCGCTAACTCCATTGGCAAGTGACAACCCTTACCATACACCATCCGGTAAGGCGTTGTGCCAATAGGAGTTTTGTAGGCCGTTCGGTATGCCCACAATGCATCGTCTAACTTACTCGACCAATCCTTTCTATCCATTCTTACCGTCTTCATGAGAATCTCTTTGATTTGACGGTTGGACACTTCGACTTGTCCACTTGTTTGCGGATGGTAAGGTGTGGCAATTCGGTGATTCACGCTATACCTCTTCAATAGTTTCCCAAAGTTGAAGTTCTTGAAATGCGAACCACCATCACTTATAATGACCCGCGGAATTCCAAAACGAGAGAAAATGTTGGATTGAACAAATTTACAAACAACCGAATGGTCGTTTGTTCGTGTTGCAACAGCTTCAATCCACTTCGAGACATAATCCACCGCTACCAAAATGTATAGGAAGCCATTCGAATTCGGGAAGGGACCCATAAAATCTATACCCCATACATCAAATATCTCAACAACCAAGATTGGTTGTAACGGCATCTCATCCCTCTTCGATATACTTCCCATTTTTTGACAATTTATGCAATTTCTAGCGAATTCACATGCATCCTTGAAAATGGTGGGCCAATAAAACCCACATGAAAGAACCCGATAGCCTGTTTTGTGCCCACTAAAATGACCCCCACATGCGGACGAATGGGTATGGGTCAAAATTTCCAACACTTCTGTCTCGGGCACACACCTTCGTATAACTTAATCCGGTCCAATCTTGAAGAGATCCGGTTCATCCCAAATATATTGCTTCACTTGAACCATAAATTGTTGTCGGCGCTTCTTGGTCCAATGACTTGGGATGGCACCCGTGGCTAAGTAGTTGACATAGTGAGCATACCACGGTGCAACGAAGGTGGAAACGGCTAAAAGTTGCTCGTCGGGAAAACTTTCATTGATCTCACTAACATCATCGATCCCTTCCAACGGAATCCGAGATAAATGATCCGCTACTACATTCTCGCTTCCCTTTTTGTCTCAGATTTCTAAATCAAACTCTTGTAGCAATAATACCCACCGAATCAAACGAGGCTTCGCATCCTTTTTCTCCATCAAATATCGGACCGCGCTATGATCAGAATAAACCACCACTTTGCTTCCCCAAATATACGAGCGAAACTTATCCAAAGCATACACCACCGCTAGTAATTCCTTCTCGGTTGTGGTATAATTTAGTTGCGCTTCGGATAGAGTTTTGCTTGCATAGTAAATCACCACCGGCTTTCTATCAACCCGTTGACCCAAAACTGCACCAATAGTGGTGTCGCTAGCATCACACATTATCTCGAACAGCTTTGACCAATCCGGTGGTTGCAAGATAGGAGCCTTGATCAAGTGTTCCTTCAAAACAGTGAAAGCTTGCATACACTCATTAGTAAAATCAAATGGGACATCTTTTAATAACAAGTTGCATAAGGGTTTGGTGATAACACTAAAACCCTTTATGAAACGTCTATAAAATCCCGCGTGTCCCAAGAATGACCTTACACCCTTAACATTTTTCGGAGGTGGCAAAGATGATATTACCCGTATTTTTGCCTTATCCACCTCCATCCCCCCTTCAGAAATTACATGACCCAACACAATGCCCTCTTGCACCATGAAATGACTTTTCTCCCAACTTAGCACTAAGTTTTTCTCAACGCATCTTTTCAACACTTTTTGTAATTCGTTGAGACAAGCATCAAAACTAGTGCCAAAAATGGAGAAGTCATCCATAAATACTTCGAGCGACTCTCCAACCATGTCCGAGAAAATACTCATCATACATCGTTGGAAAGTTACCGGAGCATTGCACAAGACAAATGGCATTCGCCTAAAGGCAAAGGTGCCATATGGACAAGTGAAAGTGGTCTTGTGTTGGTCATCCGGGTGTATTGCTATTTGATTGTAACCCGAATACCCATCCAAAAAATAGTAGTATTTTTGACCCGATAGTTTTTCAATAATTTGATCAATGAATGGTAGCGGGAAATGATCCTTAGAAGTGGCTGCATTCAATTTCCGGTAGTCAATACATACACGCCACCCGGTAACCGGTCGGGTGGCAATTTGTTCACCACTTTCGTCCTTGACTACTTGAATGCCGGCCTTCTTAGGCACAACTTGGGTGGGACTCACCCAAGCGCTATCCGAAATCGGATAAATAATTCCCGCATCCAACTATTTAATTACCTCTTTTTTAACTACCTCCCGTAGGTTCGGATTCAATCGCCTTTGAGCCTCTCGTGTCGACTTTGCATCTTTAGTGGTAATGATCTTATGCATGACAATGGATGGACTAATTCCTCTGAGATCGGCAATCGTCCATCCGATAGCTCCCTTGTTCTCTTTCAAAACCTCCAACAATGCTTGCTCTTGTGCCAACTCCAAATTAGAGGCAATAATGACCGGTAAAGTGTCATTATCCCCTAAAAATACATACTTCAAGTGGCTCGGCAAGTCTTTAAGCTCCAACTTTGGCGGTTCCTCTAATGATGGATTAGTACCCGAATCAATCTCTGCCGGTAGACCTTCGAACTGGTGGGTCCATGGCGGTCGACCTTCTTTCAACGCCATCGCATCTTGCTTTTCCTCTTCAACCCGGAGTGCATAAGCATGTACCTGTTCAGAAAAATCACACAGGCAAACATCCAAACCATCCTCCTCATACTCATGCGGGTTGCATCCGTCAACTATATCTGCCATGAAACACTCATCAACACCATTAGCATTAGAATTGTTAGTAAAAACATTCAAACGCATTTTTCTATTCCCAAAAGTCATATCGACTGTACCAAATCTACAATCGATTACTGCATGTGCGGTGCTCAAAAATGGCCGACCCAAAATTACATTTTGTTGTTGTTTTGGGTCCGCGGATGAGTAGTCCAAGACTAGAAAGTCAACCGGGTAATAAAATTCATCAATTTTAACAATTACATTTTGCACCATCCCCCGGGGTAACTTATGAGACAAATCGGCCAAAACAACCGTTGTCTCCACTCTTGCTAACGGACCAAAATCATATTGGTCATATAAGCCCCCCGGTAAAATGCTCACCCCGGCTCCAAGATCTAACAACGCCTTAGCCATTTGAAAATTACCAACTTGTATGTTAATCAATGGCGTACCCGGATCTTGGAGCTTAGGAGGAAGCTCCCCATTTAAAACTGCACTTACTTGTCCGGTTAAATCGGCCCGCTTAGGCACTTTTTTCTTGTTTTGCCTTTTTTGCGTACATAGCTCTTTTAAAAATTTGGCATAGGCGGGTACTTGTTTTATTGCATCGAGAAGTGGTAGGTTAATTTTAGCTTGTTTAAACATGTCCCACATTTCTTCTTTTTGGGGACCTCTCGATACAATAAAGTTTTTCTTTCCCGGGTCAAGTAAAGCCGATGGAAAAGGGACTTGACTCGGTTCACCCTCAACTTTTTCATTATTTTCATGTTCTTTATTTTCACTCACACCCGGTTTGTTAACATTTAATTCTTTTGGTTTTACCGGTGAAACATCATCATCACTATCATTACCCATGATGTCCTCAACTACCCCCTCAACCAATTCGGGTGAAAAATTGGCTTTAAACTCTTTCCCACTTCTTAAAACACTAACATGATGAACATTAACATTACCTCGTGACGTACCATGCGAAGGGTTACCTTAGTGTCGCTAGGAAGTTGACCCTTGTTTTTCTTCAATTCAGCCACGTCGGTTGCTAATTGACCCATTTGGGTTGTTAGTGATTGGATGCTTTTGTCGCGAACCTCATCCTTTTGCATTCGAACTTCATCGAGTTGGTTCCATTTTTGCATCTCCATTTGCATGCTCTTTAGCATCTCCATCATCTCGTTTCCACCCGAAGACCCCCTTGCTCTTGACCCGTTTGATATTGTCTTTGATAGCCTTGGTTGTTCCCGCCTCGGTATCCACCTTGGTAATTGTAAGGTTGGCGTGAACCAAAGTTACCTTGGCTACCTTGGAAGTTCGGGTTGGCTTGATTTGAAGGGTTCCCATACCGAAAACTTGGGTGGTTCCTCAACCCGGGGTGGTAGGTATTAGAGTTCATGTTGTTGTAATTTCTACCACCCCCTCCTTGACCTTGACCTTGAACCACATGGACTTCTTCATATTGCCCTTCCAACATCCCTTGGCAATTTTCAGCCGCATGACCTATTTCATTACACAAAGCACAAACATCATAAATCTGGTTAGTAGTTTGAACATTACCATCATCTATGGCGTGCACTTGAGGTCGGGCAATGGCCGGTCGTGCTCTCCTTGATGCTTGAGCTTTTCTCTTTGATGTAGTTGCCATGCTCTCCAAGAACTCCCAATCACCGTTCTCATAATTTGTTCCAAAAGTCCCACCGGTAATAGACATCAAATCACGTGCATCTTCGGCACTCAACCCCTCGTGAAAGGCATTCATCAACTCCCATAATTCAATTCCATGGCGAGGGCAATTTTTAATCATCATATTGAAACGCTCAAATGCCTCGTGAAACATCTCACCATGTTGTTGTTGGAAGCTTCTCAACCCCTTTCTTGCGTCGTTGGTCTTTTGGGCGGTGTAAAACTCATCCAAGAAGGTTTGTTGCATCTCCCCCCATGTATATATGGATGCCGAAGGCAAAGTGTAGAACCATTTTTTCGCCTTATCTTCCAAAGAAAATTGGAATAATACCAATTTAATATCATCGGCCGAGAACCCTTGACTCCCAAGAGTGTTACAAATCGAGTCATAAGCCTCCAAATGAAAGTAAGGCTCCTCCGTTGCTAACCCCTTATACTTTGGTAGACTTTGTAAAGAGTTGGTCCTCACTTCAAATGTCCTCCCTTGATCACTGTGAGGAATTACTACCGGTGAAGGGTTTTGGGTGATTACCGGCCTAAAATGTGCTTCGATGCCCCTCACATTTTCTCTAAGGTGTCTCCTTGGTACACCAAACCTACCTCTTGGAGGAATAGGACCCATTGGCCTTGGTACTTGCCCTTGTGGTGCAATTGGTTGTTGAAACTGTTTTTGTCGCATCGGTGGCCGTTGAGGTGGTCTTTGAAATTGCGGTTGTACATTTTGCGGCCGAATTTGTTGCAATGGGATAGGATGTTGCATTGGTGGCCCTTGTGGTCTTGGCCGAATGTGTTGTGGTATGAGTTGTTGTTGTTGTGGCATTCCACCGACACTTGCCATCCCTTGAGATTGACTTTGCACATATCCGAATTCTCCTTGATCACCATAACCCCGTAAGTATACCCATCTTCATCATAACCCTCAAACTCCTCAAATCCTTCATCATACCCATCTCCTTGAATTCCCAACGATTGCCCAAATGGAAGGGTTGAATATTGAAAACCCGCTTGGTTCGATGGTCTAAATGTTGAAGTAGCATGGACAATGGTCGAAATTGGTGCCATGGTATGGCTTGAATATGACGGACCCGCACCCGGGAAGAAATGGGACAATGGTGGTATAGTAGTGGAGGGGTTAAAGGTAATGGTTGGCTCTTCTTGGGTAGTGATGGGTTGTGTGGTGTTGGTTGGTGTAGTGTCATGAGGTGGAGTAGGAATTGTAGTGGAATTTGGTATGGTTGTGTTTGGTGATGGTTGGGTGGAAGTAGGTATGAATGATGAGGTCGTTTGACCCGTTGTAGGTGGAATTTGTGAATCGGCCATGATGTTTCTTGGTGTAATTGGTGAAGTGGGTGAACCAATGATTCGGTTTTCTCGTAATAAAACCCTGTTTTGCCTTAGCGTTCTTTCGATTTCCGGATCAAATGACAATGGTGACGCTTTGTGAGAGCCTCTAGTATGCATGCACCTGTAGAACCTGCACACTAAACACACCAGTGTAAACCCGAAAATAACAAAGCAAAACTAACAAACTGACACACGTTGCGCACTACTCCCCGGAAACTGCGCCAAAATTTGACGTGCTTGTCGTGGTACACGCAAATTTAATCCCAAAAACAACTATAGACAGTGGTAAGAGGGTATCGAACTCAGGGAGTATGTGGAAAATATGTCGATTATATAGCTTTGCAATTAAACTACAATTAACCTAATTTGCAGAAAATAAAGATCACTGATTTAGATTGTTGTTTTGGAAAACTAAATTAATAACTAAGTGCAAATCAAAATTGGTTGTTTAACAGAATAGGAAAACAATGACCATCTTAGGATTCAGTTTCTTTAAACAATTGTGTGTAATTCCAACTAGAAAGAGTTACATAGACATAACTCGTGTATAGATAATTGAAGTGATAAAAGGGAACAACGTACTCGGATTGTATAAACGCGAGGTTGTTTCCCGATGACCAATTAATCAATAACCAACCCTAACCCTTCCCGTGATATCTCGATTGCCAACGGCACCAAGAACGTACGATTGAGACTAGAAATTGCACTATCAATTAACACGCTGTGACAATTATGCATACACCATGATAAACAAGCAAACACAAGTTATCATTCTAGAAATTCAGAAATAAACACACAAAATTTCAAGAGAAACCTTCACCTAAGATGATCGCCGAAAGTTTTAGCCACACATAGCTTGGTGAATCATCATAACAAGCAATTCAATGTTCATACAAATCGAAAACACAAACTGAATGTTAGAAATTGTCTAGAACCAAGCCAAGATAGCCAAAATCGCCCCCAATGTGTTCTACAAACGTCCAATGATGAGAATAGGTGAAAAGGCACCCATAAACAGACTTAATGATGGCAGTTACACAATTGATCGCAGGCTCCACCGTAATTTACGGCTCCACCGTAAATTACGGTGGACACAAACATGTTACGGTGCTTTGAAACTGCTTTACGGTGGGAACTAGGCCAATTTCAGGTCCACCGTAAATTACGGTGGGACCGTAATTTACGGTGACAACCTGCATTTTGTGCTTTGTTTCATCCTTTGCTCCGTACTCATCCCGTTCAACTTTATACCTTCCAAAGCTGCACTTTTCCTCAATTTAAGCCGCCAAACCGTACCTGAGACATAAACAACAGTAGTTATCTAATTCAAGATAATTACACACATAAATGAGGGATAAACTTGTCTTTTAACATTGTAAAGGGTTGTCCAATGGACCACCCGTCAACAAGAGAAGATGTAAGTTTACAACCACTATTATATATTTATATTAATTTAGTTATGATACTGCGTATTATAACTCATGTTTATGAATTCAAGCTTCAATTAACCCATACCAACATTAGTACTGATTTTAGACCTACGGTTTCATCTATATCATTACTTTTATAGGCTGTTTTTTTTGTTTGTTTGTACAAACACATTGTTTAATCAATTTGCTTTTTAAGTAATGTACATGAAATAGTTTCAATGCTCATATTAGTTGTATTAGATGTTTAACAACTACATTGTTTATTTCCTAGGTTTACCAGTCAAATATTAATTAAATAATGATGACATTGTACAATTAATTTAATAACTTTAGTATATTAGAAAAATAACCTCCAACTTTATTAGATCAAATTGAAAGACAGTCTAGGATGTATGTTAGCCTTTTTTTTTCTCAAAATATAGTACATTTTGTATATGTAAAATGATGCAGAATAATTTTAGCTTTAAATTTATAAAACATATAAGATGTAAAATATTTCATGTGCTAACTCTATTCTTTCACAACAGGTTAAAGGAAAGGGAAAAGGTAAACTTTTTGTCGACCGATCCGTCACAGTCGATAATTTCAACAAACAATGCAAAGGCCGAAAACGTTCTACAACATCTGCTCAAACTGTTAAGGTATTAAATATTTTATGTATTTTATTTTAAGTTTACTAATATCCATTTGTATTGTCATTATTTTCTTAGTTATATTCATACGGTTTGATAGAAAATTGATAATTGTTGCTGAATAACAAGTTTAAAATTTAAATTATTGAATTTTTCGTATTTTATTTCTTTGTGGTCGTATTGAATATGTTGAGATTCATGTTCAAGTAGAATGAATCCAGTATTAGTTTAGTAAAAAGTGAATACGTTTAGAATCAATGTTCTTAATTGTTTTTAAGTCGTACAAAGTGTATATATTATGTGTAAAAATCTTTAAGTAAACTATTTGTTTTTCAGCCAAATCAGTATGTTATCCAATTTCATAAATAGGCTTTGTACAAGATAACTTTAATTGTACAATATATACTATATTTGTTGTTAACTACCTCTATATATTTATTTTCCTTAAACAAGACAAAGAAACGGTTAACTGCTGTTCAAAATGTGAAGCATCGAAAGAAGGTTACAAGGAATGCAAACAAAGTTTTCGGTCTCGGCATGGATCCAGAATTCTTCAACTTTAGCCGTAAAGCAGAGTATAGGTTGGTACTTTTTTTACATGATCAACCATAAAAAATTTTATAATTTTTTATATTTGCTTATATTTTGCTTTCTTTCAACGCATTTAGCGGCTTCCTGTTAAGGTTGTTAATAGAGCCGGCCTGTCTGAAAGCTTGCATGTCACACCCTCAAATTACCACTTAGGGAGTATCCCTGTTAGGCGTGTGACCACTAGTAATGAGCCACCAATTACATTGAATCCATAAGTTTAAAATAAAGTTTCATCATTTAATAGTAATAAAATCCAAACATACGTAATTCAAAAACCATCAAGTTCAGCGGAAGCGTTAACGTAACATAATGTAAATACTTTCCAAACATCCATAGTAAATAAATGTTTGATAAATAAACTCATCAATGCAACCATGACCACTCACGCCCTCCAGCCAGCAAGTTCCTGTTCCCAAGTACCTAACGACCTGCGAGCATGTAACAAGTGTATCAGACAAAGCTGGCGAGTTCACAGTTTTAGAAAACGTTTGTTACCAGTTATATGTAAAACCGTTCAATAACCAATGCAAGTAATATTGTTAATATCTCAATTTCGAACAAGACGGCTCCTGAAGTACATGACTGCCCTTCCCACGTACTCCTATCCAGTACTGGGCCCGACTGGGTCATTAGTTCACATCCGTCCTCTCTAGGAGCGGTGTGAGGGTGCCAAACCTAAGTAGCGCTACTAACTAATACCCGTTACCCTCCAGGTAACATAATAAGGGACTTACAAGAATGATAGATGAGAATATTAACCAATATACCCGTTTTTACCCAAACCACTTGTGACAACCCGTGATTTACGGCTCCTAATTACGTGATTAACAGGCGATTAACGCGATAAGAAATAGTGTTTACATCGCGAATTAACTTAATTAAGCCTTTGGAGTGCCTAGGAACGTCTATCCGACTTTACAATGCGCGAACGGTGGTTTACAGAGAAGCCTGTGAAACGTTAAACGGCAACGGATTGAAACCGTATGAAATACTGACAACACCGACAAATACGGATGTCCTGCGAATATTCTATATTCATAAAATTAATTTTTGTGAATTTATTGGACTTCTGAACGTCACAAAACACAGACGCAAACGAAAAATGGATTAGAAACGGCAAACGGGGCATTTACACGATTTTACCATTCACGACGCACGAACGCGACAACATCGAATACCGGCACTATTTTATGTATTTTTAAATCAAAAAAAATATAATTCGCGATATTTTTACGATAATCGGGTATTGATATCGGGTCACGTAGGAACGATCGGGCCATTTTAAACGCGAGATTGGGCTTGTGGGCCTTGGGCCCAAGCCCAAAGCCCACTAACCTAATTTTTGTTATAAATACTAGATCCTCATTTGTGCAGGCTTTAGCAAACCAGACAACAACATAACCACACCTCACTTCCCTCCCTTTCTTCCTCGGCTGATTGACCGGAGCCGATTAACCGGCGGAGCCGGCGACCACCGGCGGCGATGGTGGTCTCCAGTTGCGACACCCTCTCCGACACCACGACAGCTCATCACCTTTTCCCCTTTCAATACCCGCACACACTCACCGACCCCCCTGCGTCGGTAAACAAAACAGACCACCACCACCATGAACCGGTGGTGGTGCGGCGGCGCTGCACAGAGAAGACGAGAGGAGTAGAAAGAGAGAGGGAGAGGACCGGCGGTCAGAAGCTCGGACCGCCGGTCGGTTCACTTTTCCGGTGGTTCTTGCCTTTACCCGACATGGTTTCGCAGCAGAGGAGAGAGAGAAGCTCCGGTCGTCTTCTCCGACACCGGCAATAGTGACAGCGGCGGTCACAAGCAGCGAGAGAGAAAGAACCGGCGGTCGGAGATTCGGACCGCCGGTCAGTTCATTTGTTCGGTGGTCACAGACCCGGTCCGACGGTTGGCATCAAGATTCAGAAGTCCTGGTCATTGTCCGACGGGTTTGCCGGTAAGTCTCTCCGACTGATTCCTTTCTTTACTTTCTGATGAAGAAGATGATGTTAATGGCTTGCTGTGTCGAGGAAAGTGATAATTTTGCGGAAGATAATGATGTTTTGAAGCAGGTTACGTAAGGATCAGTTCCGATTAGACGATGGTTCGGGTTTCGTGTTCGGGTTCGGGTCAAACCCGGTTGACTCGGTCAACACCCGAGTCAACTCGGGTCAACAGTTGGGTCAAACAGTCAACAACAGTCAACGGTTCGGGTCAACAGGTTCGGCTCGGTCAACATAAGTTAACGGCGGTTCGCGGTTCATGATTCGGAAAGACTCGGTCAAACTGAGTCAACTCGACTCGGTCAACTCAGTTGACTCGGTCAACTCAGTCGAACGTATCGACACGCGAAGACTTGGTAAATATTAGCGGCACATTTATGTTGTTATTTTCATAGGATTAATATTACGTGAAAAACGAGCTCTAATCGATTATATATAGTTCACATCTCGAAATATTCGACAAGATTTACATAAATATTGATTACGTGTTTGAATATTGATTGATTTTGAAAAATAACGGCAACTTGTGTTGTCGGGGCGTCCAAAAACAGAGGAAACTCTGCCCGTTTTTCGAGAAAACCTGTAAAAGCAAAACACGTTTTATTGAAAAGCGACTTTTATGATAACCAATATAAATGTGTATATCACTTTTGACGACATTACATAACCTACAAAGCATGTTTATAACATTTCGACAAACCGCTTTACAAAATAACAAAACTTGATGGTTTTATAAAATAAATATATTCAGTTATATTTATTTCCAAACAACGAACAACTCGGATTCTTTTCAAAATAAATATAGTTATATATTTATTCCAAATATCGTACAACACGAATTCTTTTACAAAAATAAATATGGGTTATATATTTATTTTCAAACATAACAACTCGACGATTCCTCTATAAGATAAATATAACGCTTCATATTTATTTTATACGCCTAAACGGCATATACGTATATTTTTGGCAAATATGCACAAGACGTGATATATATAATACAAGTTATTATATATTATTTTCATACGAAACGCGATACGAGTTTGTTATATGATATTTTCATAGAAATATTCTTTTATACACGTATGACTACTCGAGACGGCTAACACACTTACAATGATATATTTATATATTTTTATATAAATATTTATTTATTTTAAGTCTCTCGGAAACTAAGTCTTTTTCAAGACTTATTAAATTGCTGCTGACATTAAACGAGACTTAACACGTATAACTTAGTCATTTTCATTAAGTTAACTATTTACCGTCGAATCGTTCGATTAACGATTCGGTAGAGCTCGAGGACACGTAGTTTAGATACTGCGTTATTTAGAAACTTATTAGATATTCCGTGTTAGGAATATTGTAGGATGCACGCTAGCGAGTCTCATCTTGGAAGCGACATCACGAAGTCGTAATTAGCTAGCTTTGCACAGGAATATTCAGGCGAGTTCATAACCCCCACTTTTTGCTGTTTTATATTTTTTTTGTAAATGTTTTTGGGGTGGAAAGACATGCATGATTTTCAAAAACATACAAAGTTTTGAACAAACGCAAAACTCGTATTACTAAATCATATTACGAATGGATTTCGGGGAACTCAAATGATTTATGAAAGGTTTATACTAAGCATACCGGTTTTTACAAAACAAATGCGTACTTTCGAAATGTGAATGATTTTTCGTAACTAAGGAGTCAGTCAGGGTGGCTGGGGAGGTTCAGCCAGGGTGGCTGGGGAGGTTCAGCCAGGGTGGCTGGGGAGGCTCAGTCAGGGTGGCTGGGGAGGTCCAGCCAGGGTGGCTGGGGTGGAATATATGTTACAATGTTTATGAATACTTTATACATGGTATGGTTAGCGTAAGGAGGTTTGTTACTTAGATCATGTGAATGGGTAGGCGGAAACTTGAGGTCATTAATCCTCAGGGTAGGACCGAGGGCCAGGAGCGATAGATCTATTTGGGTGTAGCGAGCCCAGTCCCAGGCCCAGCATAACGGACCTCGGGATGACTTTGTACCCGACGCATAAATCTGCTAGGTTTGAGCCTTCCTACTTGCATTTCACACATATCAATGGCCTTGCAAACCATTGGTGATCTCTTTTTCCTTATTTGCTACATACCAGGGATTTTTATCATACACGCTTACAAAACGCTTGATTTATACAAAAATAAAAACCATGTTTTATACATATTCAAAGTATAGGATTACGGGCATAGAGTCAAAGTCAGGGTGGGCATTGACGGTTATACATACTTTACAAATACATGGTTTTATGATCATAGATCGTTACAAATACGAAGTCCTCACATAACTGGACAAGAAAATTATTTTTAAATTCGTTTTCTCAATACCATTTCGAAAACCGGTTATTACAAAGATTTATTTCAAATCTTTCACAACTCAAAAGATTTATTTCAGATCTTTTACAAACAAACTATGAACTCGCTCAACTTTATGTTGACTTTTTCGCATGTTCTTTCTCAGGTTGCATTCTAAGACAAAGTGCGGTTGGAATAGAAGAACCATGAAGAGTCGAGTACTTAGTGGCGTTCAATTTCTAAAAGACTTAGATTATTTGCTTCCGCTGTGCAATGAAGATACCAGTCCAGTCACGCCAATGCTCTGATAATTTTGGGGTGTGACAGATTGGTATCAGAGCTATAGGTTACAGCGAATTAGGTTTCTGTTGTGATACCTAGGCTCTAACCTCACATTTCCCCCTGGGGACTTAGATCATTGAGACATTGAACACATACAGAACGCCTAGTACTCGAATATGGTCTCGAACCGTTGCCGAAAAACAAACAGTCAGAATATTGTTTTCAAACATACACTATTATGGTATTTCATACACGGTGCATAAAACAATTACATACAGTACACAACACTCTGAGAGTTTAGGAAACATGCATTTAAGACCTTCGGAAAAGGGAATTCAGTCTGATAGGCTGGGAAGGTAGTCTGAGAGACTAGAAGATTCAGTCTGAGAGGCTGGGAAGGTAGTCTGAGAGACTAGAAGATTCAGTCTGAGAGGCTGGGAAGGTAGTCTGAGAGACTAGAAGATTCAGTCTGAGAGGCTGGGAAGGTAGTCTGAGAGACTAGAAGATTCAGTCTGAGAGGCTGGGAAGGTAGTCTGAGAGACTAGAAGATTCAGTCTGAGAGGCTGGGAAGGTAGTCTGAGAGACTAGGAGATTCAGTCTGAGAGGCTGGGAGGATAGTCTAGTGGGACTAGGAAGTTCAGTCTGAGAGGTTGGGAGGATAGACTAGTGGGACTAGGGGAATTACTTGATTGCTTATTGGTGACTAACATGCTTATTTGATTATATGATCGATTATTTGTGCATGGTCATCACGTAGTAACCGCGAATATTAACTCGGGTACACACTATTATCCATATTGTCTATGATATTTTAACTTCCCGAGCAGGCAGTCTACGCATAACAAAACGCTAGCGCACGAGAATACATGGAACTCAATTTTTACGTCAACGAATGTCGGGGTACATCACCTTCTACGTAGCACACTGTAACACCCCGTGTTTTCCAAAAGTCAAAGTCAAAGTCAAGTGTTGACTGTTATTGGAATTAAAGATTAATAAAGAGTAATTTCGTTTTAGTTTCATTTTGATTTTCATATTATTTGGAGTAAGTGTTGTATAATCAAACTAATCGACCGATAATCGAACTGTGAATCAACGACCGACTGTGAATGATAGGAAGTAACAATGCAATAAAGCTAATCAATCAATAATCAAGCTAATCAAATCAATCATCGAACTCAAGTGTGGGGATTTTAGTACTTTTTATACGTGTGTGTGTGCCTTATGTGTTACTTGTGCATGTTTACTTTTATGTTAAAGTGTGTGGTGAATCAATCAAATCAATCAAGACTCAGAGGTGAATCAAACTCAATGGAAATCGAACCCGAAATGGTTGTAAGGATGCTTGTATGTTAGATATAGTAGTTAGGACTAAAAGTAATTTGATTAGGAATTCTATCATTCTCAAATCATCGTTCATCGAACTCGAAATATCAGAAATCGTCGCGAAACACTCAAAACTAGGCAAGCCGTTCGAACAGGGCAACCTGATCGAACAGGCTAGCCGATCGAACAGGGCAACCTGATCGAACAGGCTAGCCGATCGAACAGGCTGTTCGATCGGACAGCTGTTCGATCAGGGATGCTGTTCGATCAGCTGACCCTTTCCTCTTTTGGAAGCCTATAAATAGGGCTGTCTTTGTCAACCTTTCCACTTTTGGAAAAGCTCTGACCGACCAGCCTCTTCTTCTCACTAAATCTCAGATTTCTCTCAAACCGGTAAGTATTTTGCTCTAATCCTTGTACGTTTTTGTTCATTAATCGATTCTCCATCTTTCTATCTTTCAAAATCTGAATTTCATCCATGAAATCACCAAGATCTAGGTGTTCTTGAGTGATGTCATCATGGTGTTCTTGGTGTTCATCAAGAACTTCATGTTCTTGACTTCATTCAACCATGAATAAGCTAGATCTAACCGATTTCCACATAAATAACCTAAAATCTTCCAAAGATCTTAACATTTCACGGTGGCAAAGGATTGGAAGATGGGTTTTCATCTATCTTTCAACTCTTTTACACTCAAAAAGGTGAAAACGGGACTTGAACCGATTTACAAATCAATCTAAACGAACACATGGTTCAAGATTCGGGTTCTACCTAGAGATATACCGATTCCGGGTTAAACGTTAAACTTGGGTTCCAAGCCGTCTCTGGCCGAGCTTGGGTGATTCCTGCTCGAGTCAGTAGGCTAAGTAGGGACTTCAGCTTTGTGGTTCAACTCGTAGTCAAAATATCTCTAAAACATCAACAAATAACGGGAATAACCAAGTGTTAAGTGATAGGTTAACCGAATCGAGAAGCTGGCCGAACGGCTAGGCTGTTCGATCGAACAGCCCAACCGAACGACTATGCCAGCCGATCGACTAGGCTAACCGATCGACTAGCACTTAGTCCCACAAACTCATGAAGTGTAGTATTGACGAGGTACTGTTCGATCGACTACGCCACTCGATTGTAATCATTACTGCTCGAATCATGAGATACTATACTTCAAAACACTTAGACTTTTCGAAACATTGGGATGTCACCCGATCGAGCATGCCAGCCGATCGAGTGACATATTTGAAAGCAATGCAATGCTAACCGATCGGTTGGGCTAACCGATCGAACAGCTATTCGATCGGCCAACTTGAAAGGTAGTACAAACCATCATACACAAACACATCCTTCACATCAAAGGAAGAAACAATCCACTTGAAGAAACCAGCCGATCGAGCCAGCCGGCCGATCGAATGGATGTTCGAACGGACTTTCAACCCAATCGAACAGCCCACTCGATCGAACTGCTGTCCGATCGAATGGCCTACTCGATCCAAGTACATTGTTTACTTTTTCCGCGTTACTCATCGTTGTGTTATCGAACTATTCAGGCTAACCTATTCTCAGTGCTCCCTTCAATCCACAATCAACCACTGTGAGTATACTCGATCCCTTTTTGCTTTCAGCACTTTTGGGTGTTACATACGTAAACTATCAAAATCACAATCAACACAAACTATTTGAACGCTAACCTACTTGCATGTGCTACTTGACTAAATGATTGCTGTTTATTATGTTTACACGTGGAGTGCTATCTACCTGCTTTAGCAACATAGTACTATAGTTTGGACTCAGCACCCGTTCACACGGGGGTTGCTAAGGACAATTTCTTGCATGGATTACGGTGGTAATCATGTATTGCGAACTGTCTCGGACAGTCAACCCGCAGTCGTTGGTATCGATGGTCCCATGTCGATAATTTACATGCATCGTTTTCCCTTGTGTACGTGCTTGGTTATGCGTAAACTATTCAAACTCTATATGCTATATCAAACTTGTGTACTCACCTTTACATTATATGTATTGACTTTTATTTTAACGTATGTGACAGGTGTTTAAGCTACTAGCGTGCTAGGGAAGCGAGGCAATAATAAGCTTCTAGGAACCCGTGACCTTAGGACAGTGTCCACGTATCTGTTCCAGGGCCATAATTATCTGTAGATCTTGTACTGGCACCTGTAGTCAGTAAGATTTGCGGATAGCCGTCTAGAAGTCTTAAAACAATATTTAATTCGGTCTGTAATAATTAAGAATTTGAGTTGTCGAAACAGTTCCCATATTGTTTAGTTGATTTCTATGATAACTTGTTATTATTTGGGACACGGTATGGGACGTGTTATATAACTGAATTGTATGATAGTTGTTGTGGAGACTTCTGAACAATCTGTTTCGCTCAGTGCCACGCCCCGATGATTCCGCCATCGGTTGGGGTGTGACAGATTGGTATCAGAGCCATAACTATAGGGAATTAGGTTAGACACGATCTAGTCCGGATCGCTGTCTTAGAGACCTAGACTATAGTTAGGAACCAAGAGACCAAGTTTATGTGCTTATTTTATGTTGCTTCCTTCTATTCTATCATTACATCCGAACTCCGAGCCAAATTTTGTAATTTGGACGGGATTAGGAGTGAAACCCGCAAATTCCTGCCTAAATTACAAATTCTTGCCAATTACTTTGTGCAAATTTCTATCAACAAACGGGGGAGAATTATACCAAATTAGGGCTGAAACCCGTAATTTGATGAAAACTTTCCTCTAGATTTTCTTAAAACAAGGAAGAAATTGCTAAGCTAGGGGTGAAACCCTAACCTTGGCAGTTATTCCGACCTTATTCTATCTCGCCAAGGCAATTGACGGACTCCAACGACCTGAACTCACGAGTATGGCCTAGAATGCGCATGTATAATGCCCAAGAATCGAGGCAGAAGCATGTCCCCTAGAGTCGAAAGTGACGACAAGTCAACTGTGAATAGTTAAATTGCCATGGTTAGTCAAAGTCTAGTAGCCGCAGACAATCCATTTTCCGATTTTGAGTGTTGCTTCGTTGATTTTATATGATTTACCTGTTTACGTGTTTTAAGATTCGTTGATTGCTCCATTTGTTATCAATCCGCGTGACTTTGTTGCTATCCTATCTTGATTCAAATCCCTGTTGATGTGATCTAAACGAAACCAGTGTGCTATACTACGCTACGCCATACTAAGCTACTCGATGTGTTGTATGTGACCGCTATATTCAAAACTTAGAGGTAGTCAGGAAACTAAGTGTGCTACTAAGTACTGTTAGGAGGAATTACGTGACATTAACTACCTCTGTGATAAAAATTTCGTACGTGTTTAGGAAATTATGTGCCCTAATTGCTTCTGTGCTTATGTGCCCTAATTGCTTCTGTGCTTATGTGCCTCTATGATTATGTGCTTATGTGATTATATGTGTTACGTGACGAGATATGCGACGTGATTCTAAGCTTTAGAGATCTAAGAACGTGTGAGACTCGAATTCGTTGTGTTGAGCCTGTGACGATGTCTATTGCAGACCATGTCGTCATCTGGACAACCTAGATCACGCTCGCGTCTTACCCGCCAGGAGAAAAGAGATCGACGTCTGGCTGCTATCATCTCTAAGACCGTGGCGAAGGCCGTGAGTGAGGTTTATGAGAACGCCAGCAAATCATCTGAGATGTCACAAGCTGATGCTCCGAAAGAATCCAGCAAGACTGCTTTTAGCTTCAAGCAATTTAAGGCATGTGGGCCAAAAGAGTTCACCGGTGAGGATGGTCCAACGGCTATGTTTCACTGGTTTGACTCGATAGAAGTCACCTTTCGTCAAAGTGGATGCCCAGATAATCTCCGGACTCTCAATGCTACTGGCGTCTTCCAGTCCCGTGCTTTGGACTGGTGGACTGCTGAAAGAAACAAGCGCGGAAACGACGCAGCCTATGCTCTGTCCTGGAAGAAGCTGAAGGAAATCATGATCGAAGAATACTGTCCCTCCCATGAGCGTCATAAGTTGGAGGATGAATTCTGGGGTATTAAACAAGACAAGGGTGACAACGCCGGTCTCACTGCTCGCTTCAAGCAGTTAAGCATCATCTGTCCAGACCAGGTCAAGACTCCCGACATGACCATCAAGAAATACATCCGCGCTCTTCCTGACTGTGTAGCGGATTTTGTCCTAGCTTCAAAGCCCGCAACGATTGAGGAGACCTACCTGCTCGCCGCTGAGATTAATGACAAGCGGGTGAAGGCTGGTTTCTGGGATAAGCAAGTCAAGCCCCTGCATCAAGTCACCGCCGCATCAACCGACAACACCACCACTCAAGCCTCCAAGTCTTCGAGAAGAAGAAAGAAGAACAAAAGTTGCGCTGCCGCAACCACTGCTGCTCCACTACAGTCTGTACCAGCCCAGCAGCAACAACCACAGCGCACTGCGCCAGTGATCAATGCGCCGCCAGCGAAGCGTGCGTACACCGGCCCCCACCCACTCTGTGCTACATGTTCTTATCATCACCCGGTGGGTGTGGCCTGCCGTTTCTGTGTCCACTGCAACGTTTACGGGCATTTCACTGCGAGTTGCCGCTATGGTCCCCGTCAGACGCAAGCTCAAGCCGCTGTTAACCAAGCCCTGCTACCTGCTCCTCAAGCTCCTCAAGCTGCACAGGCCCCGGCAAACAATGTTCGGACCTGCTTTGCATGTGGTGACCCTAACCACTTCGCAAACCGGTGCCCGAACAGGGTGGTGAAACAAGAAGCTCAACAACCCCAGCAACAACAACAACAGCCTCAACAACAAGCCGCTCACGCCAGAACTTTCAACATCAATGCACGCCAGGCTCAAGCTGATAACAACGTGGTCAATGGTACGTTCCTTGTGAATGGTATATATGCATCATGTTTGTTTGATACTGGAGCCGATAACTGCTTTGTGTCATTTGAATTTGAGAAGCTTCTTAGGCGTAAGCGTTCTTATCTTTCGACACCCTTCGAAGTAGAAGTCGCTACCGGAAGAACCATTGCTGTCAATTCTGTACTCCGTGATTGTACTCTCGAGCTCAACAATCATATATTCCCGATTAATCTCATTCCAATGCAACTCGGAAGTTTCGATGTCATAGTAGGCATGGACTTTCTTCGTGAAAACCATGCTGAAGTTGTGTGTGCCGATAAGATGATTCGTTTTGTGCTAGCTAGTGGTGATATTCTATGTGTTTATGGTGAAACTACTGCAAAAGATCTCAAGCTCATGTCCTGTCTTCAAGCTCGCAAATATCTCCGCAAGGAATATCGAGCCTTCTTGGCCAACATTGTTGTAGCTGAGACGGACAAGAAAAAGAAAGTTGAAGTCAAGGATGTTCCTGTTGTCCGAGAATTTCCTCAGGTGTTCCCTGATGATCTTCCTGGATTACCTCCTAGTCGTGATATCGACTTTCGAATCGACCTAATTCCAGGAGCCAACCCAGTGGCCAAAGCTCCGTATCGACTCGCTCCATCTGAGATGCGAGAACTCTCAAACCAACTCCAGGAGTTACTTGAAAAAGGCTTCATTCGCCCGAGCACTTCTCCTTGGGGCGCACCAGTCCTTTTCGTCAAAAAGAAGGACGGGTCGTTCCGAATGTGCATCGATTACCGGGAATTGAACAAGCTGACCATCAAGAACCGATACCCCTTACCAAGAATCGATGATCTGTTTGACCAACTACAAGGTGCTCAGTGTTTCTCCAAGATTGATCTACGTTCAGGCTACCATCAGTTGCGGATTCAAGAGGAAGACATACCCAAAACCGCTTTTCGAACCCGATACGGCCACTACGAATTTGTTGTCATGCCTTTTGGTTTGACCAACGCACCCGCGGTCTTTATGGATCTGATGAATCGCGTGTGTAAACCGTTCTTAGATCGTTTCGTCATTGTATTTATCGACGATGTCCTGATCTATTCCAGATCGAGGGCCGAACATGCGCAGCATTTGCGATTGGTTCTCGAGTTGCTTCAGGGAAACCAACTTTACGCCAAGTTCTCCAAGTGTGAGTTCTGGTTGGAGGAGGTTCAATTTCTGGGTCATATTGTGAATAGTCGGGGTATACACGTTGATCCTGCAAAGATTGAGGCAGTCAAGGGATGGGTTACGCCAAAGAATCCGTCAGAAGTTCGCTCTTTTCTCGGATTAGCTGGTTACTACCGACGATTCATCGAAGGATTCTCAAAGATTGCTGTACCGCTTACCTCCCTTACTCATAAAGACAAGCCTTTTGTGTGGGGAACCGCGCAGGAGACTGCTTTCCAAACCCTCAAACACATGCTGTGCCATGCACCAGTTCTTACACTGCCGGACGGAAGCGATGATTTCGTTGTCTATTGTGATGCTTCAAACCTTGGACTTGGCTGTGTTCTCATGCAACGAGACAAGGTTATAGCTTACGCATCTCGACAGCTCAAAATCCACGAGAAGAACTATACAACCCATGACCTCGAGCTAGGCGCAGTTGTCTTTGCTTTAAAGATTTGGCGACACTACCTGTATGGTACAAAGTGTACGATCTTCACCGATCACAAGAGCCTACAACATATCTTTAACCAGAAGGAACTCAACATGCGTCAACGCCGATGGGTAGAACTTCTCAACGATTACGATTGTGAGATCCGTTATCACCCAGGCAAGGCGAATGTAGTTGCAGACGCCCTCAGCAGAAAGAATTACGTGATAGGTGTTCGAAACATCCAGGCTCAGTATAACCTCGAAGCTCTCATCCGCGAAGCACAACACGCTTGCTTTAACGAGCGTACGTTGAAGAAAGAACGAATCTATCACGATGGAACTCAGCTCGTGAGCAAAGCCAACGGGATATTCTATTATCTGGACCGAATCTGGGTTCCGAGGAGGACAGATTTGCGAAAGATTATCATGAACGAAGCCCACAAATCCCGATATTCCATTCATCCCGGTGCGGACAAAATGTACCAGGACCTTCGCTACAAGTACTGGTGGCCTGGGATGAAAAGGGATATTGCTCTATATGTTGGTAGCTGTTTAACTTGTGCAAGAGTCAAGGCTGAACACCAAAGACCTTCAGGCTTACTCGAACAACCGCCGATACCCGTATGGAAGTGGGAAAGCATAGCTATGGATTTCATAACTAAGCTTCCGACCACGCCATCAGGTCACGACAGTATTTGGGTTATAGTCGACCGTCTAACCAAATCAGCCCACTTTTTGCCAATACGAGAAGACTATAAGGTGGCCAAGCTAGCCCAAATCTACACCGACGAGATCATTAAGAATCATGGTACGCCTCGAGACATCATTTCTGATCGCGATGCTCGGTTTACATCGAGATTGTGGGAAACTTTTCAAGCAGCTCTTGGTACGACGCTGAATTTGAGTACCGCATTCCACCCGCAAACCGACGGGCAGACTGAAAGAACGATTCGTACTATTGAAGACATGCTCCGTGCGTGTGTTATCGATTTTGGTGGTAGTTGGAGCAAACACCTACCGTTGGTCGAATTTTCGTACAATAATAGCTATCACTCCAGCATCGAAATGGCACCTTTCGAAGCCTTGTATGGTAGGAGATGTCGCTCGCCTATTGTATGGCACGAGGTCGGTCATTCACAATTGACTGGGCCCGAGATTCTGCAAGAAACGACTGACAAGATCCACCAGATAAGGGAAAATTTGGTAAAGGCCCGGGACAGACAAAAGATGTACGCCGATAAACGACGCAGGCCCCGCGAATTTGCAGTTGGCGACTACGTGCTCCTAAAGGTATCGCCTTGGAAGGGAGTAGTCCGATTCGGCAAAAGAGGGAAACTTGCGCCTCGATTTGTTGGACCTTTTAAGATTCTGGAAAGGATCGGTAAGGTTGCCTACAAACTCGAATTACCGGAGGAACTCAGCAATGTCCACCCGACTTTCCATATTTCAAACCTTCGAAAATGCGTAGCCGACCACGACGCAATAATACCACTCGACGATCTTCAGGTCAATGAGACGCTGCACTTCGTGGAAAAGCCTGTCGAAATCATGGACCGACAGACCAAGCAACTCAGACGCTCTCGCATTCCTATTGTAAAAGTACGATGGGAAGGCAAACGAGGCGCGGAGTTCACTTGGGAACTCGAAAGTGACATGAAGGCCAAGTACCCGCAGTTATTCAGTTAGATCTGAAGCATCAAATTGGTAAAAATCACACGGCGATGTACGGTTCTCGGCCTAATTTCGGGACGAAATTCCCTAAAGGAGGGGAGACTGTAACACCCCGTGTTTTCCAAAAGTCAAAGTCAAAGTCAAGTGTTGACTGTTATTGGAATTAAAGATTAATAAAGAGTAATTTCGTTTTAGTTTCATTTTGATTTTCATATTATTTGGAGTAAGTGTTGTATAATCAAACTAATCGACCGATAATCGAACTGTGAATCAACGACCGACTGTGAATGATAGGAAGTAACAATGCAATAAAGCTAATCAATCAATAATCAGGCTAATCAAATCAATCATCGAACTCAAGTGTGGGGATTTTAGTACTTTTTATACGTGTGTGTGTGCCTTATGTGTTACTTGTGCATGTTTACTTTTATGTTAAAGTGTGTGGTGAATCAATCAAATCAATCAAGACTCAGAGGTGAATCAAACTCAATGGAAATCGAACCCGAAATGGTTGTAAGGATGCTTGTATGTTAGATATAGTAGTTAGGACTAAAAGTAATTTGATTAGGAATTCTATCATTCTCAAATCATCGTTCATCGAACTCGAAATATCAGAAATCGTCGCGAAACACTCAAAACCAGGCAAGCCGTTCGAACAGGGCAACCTGATCGAACAGGCTAGCCGATCGAACAGGGCAACCTGATCGAACAGGCTAGCCGATCGAACAGGCTGTTCGATCGGACAGCTGTTCGATCAGGGATGCTGTTCGATCAGCTGACCCTTTCCTCTTTTGGAAGCCTATAAATAGGGCTGTCTTTGTCAACCTTTCCACTTTTGGAAAAGCTCTGACCGACCAGCCTCTTCTTCTTACTAAATCTCAGATTTCTCTCAAACCGGTAAGTATTTTGCTCTAATCCTTGTACGTTTTTGTTCATTAATCGATTCTCCATCTTTCTATCTTTCAAAATCTGAATTTCATCCATGAAATCACCAAGATCTAGGTGTTCTTGAGTGATGTCATCATGGTGTTCTTGGTGTTCATCAAGAACTTCATGTTCTTGACTTCATTCAACCATGAATAAGCTAGATCTAACCGATTTCCACATAAATAACCTAAAATCTTCCAAAGATCTTAACATTTCACGGTGGCAAAGGATTGGAAGATGGGTTTTCATCTATCTTTCAACTCTTTTACACTCAAAAAGGTGAAAACGGGACTTGAACCGATTTACAAATCAATCTAAACGAACACATGGTTCAAGATTCGGGTTCTACCTAGAGATATACCGATTCCGGGTTAAACGTTAAACTTGGGTTCCAAGCCGTCTCTGGCCGAGCTTGGGTGATTCCTGCTCGAGTCAGTAGGCTAAGTAGGGACTTCAGCTTTGTGGTTCAACTCGTAGTCAAAATATCTCTAAAACATCAACAAATAACGGGAATAACCAAGTGTTAAGTGATAGGTTAACCGAATCGAGAAGCTGGCCGAACGGCTAGGCTGTTCGATCGAACAGCCCAACCGAACGACTATGCCAGCCGATCGACTAGGCTAACCGATCGACTAGCACTTAGTCCCACAAACTCATGAAGTGTAGTATTGACGAGGTACTGTTCGATCGACTACGCCACTCGATTGTAATCATTACTGCTCGAATCATGAGATACTATACTTCAAAACACTTAGACTTTTCGAAACATTGGGATGTCACCCGATCGAGCATGCCAGCCGATCGAGTGACATATTTGAAAGCAATGCAATGCTAACCGATCGGTTGGGCTAACCGATCGAACAGCTGTTCGATCGGCCAACTTGAAAGGTAGTACAAACCATCATACACAAACACATCCTTCACATCAAAGGAAGAAACAATCCACTTGAAGAAACCAGCCGATCGAGCCAGCCGGCCGATCGAATGGATGTTCGAACGGACTTTCAACCCAATCGAACAGCCCACTCGATCGAACTGCTGTCCGATCGAATGGCCTACTCGATCCAAGTACATTGTTTACTTTTTCCGCGTTACTCATCGTTGTGTTATCGAACTATTCAGGCTAACCTATTCTCAGTGCTCCCTTCAATCCACAATCAACCACTGTGAGTATACTCGATCCCTTTTTGCTTTCAGCACTTTTGGGTGTTACATACGTAAACTATCAAAATCACAATCAACACAAACTATTTGAACGCTAACCTACTTGCATGTGCTACTTGACTAAATGATTGCTGTTTATTATGTTTACACGTGGAGTGCTATCTACCTGCTTTAGCAACATAGTACTATAGTTTGGACTCAGCACCCGTTCACACGGGGGTTGCTAAGGACAATTTCTTGCATGGATTACGGTGGTAATCATGTATTGCGAACTGTCTCGGACAGTCAACCCGCAGTCGTTGGTATCGATGGTCCCATGTCGATAATTTACATGCATCGTTTTCCCTTGTGTACGTGCTTGGTTATGCGTAAACTATTCAAACTCTATATGCTATATCAAACTTGTGTACTCACCTTTACATTATATGTATTGACTTTTATTTTAACGTATGTGACAGGTGTTTAAGCTACTAGCGTGCTAGGGAAGCGAGGCAATAATAAGCTTCTAGGAACCCGTGACCTTAGGACAGTGTCCACGTATCTGTTCCAGGGCCATAATTATCTGTAGATCTTGTACTGGCACCTGTAGTCAGTAAGATTTGCGGATAGCCGTCTAGAAGTCTTAAAACAATATTTAATTCGGTCTGTAATAATTAAGAATTTGAGTTGTCGAAACAGTTCCCATATTGTTTAGTTGATTTCTATGATAACTTGTTATTATTTGGGACACGGTATGGGACGTGTTATATAACTGAATTGTATGATAGTTGTTGTGGAGACTTCTGAACAATCTGTTTCGCTCAGTGCCACGCCCCGATGATTCCGCCATCGGTTGGGGTGTGACACACACGACGCTAGTGCACAGGTATACGTGAAACTTGAGCTTACATCAACGAAGGTTGAAGTACGTCACATACGACTATCGAGGCGAGGCCTTTGAAAAGACGCGATGGCGCAATTTAACGACGGCGCTAGATTCCTGTCAACAGGAGAACTAACGGCCAGGAAACAGCAACTAGTCACGCGATCCTGCAAACGACACGAGTCATGTTCGGGAGAAAATGTAACACCCCCAAAATTTCACCTGTGAAAACCCTACGAGGCGCGTTACGCATCAGAGTTTGAGCCACCAATCACATTGAACCAATGATAAATATTTAAATAAGCCATGACATTAATTTACCAAAATAAGTTGTCGACATGATATTAATTCTCAAAAGTTGTGTAGCGGAAGCATGTGATAAGTTGTTTAGCAATTGTTTCATAGTAACGCTTATAACCAATGTATCAAATGTAATTTAATCCAAGAGCCTCGATCCATGACCACTCCAGCACTCCCAGATAGCAAGTTTCCCCAAATCCATGATACCTAAGGACCTGCGAGCATGTAACACGTGTATCAGACAAAGCTGGCGAGTTCACAGTTTTAGAAAACATTTGTTACCCGTTGTATGTAAACCAGTTCAATAACCAATGCAAGTAATATTGTTAATATCTCATTTCCGAACAATGACGGCTCCTGAAATACACGACTGCCCTTCCCACGTACTCCTATCTAGTACTGGGCCAAACTGGGTCATTAGTTCACCTCCGTCCTCTACAGGCACGGGGTGAGGGTGCCAAACCTAAGTAGCGCTACTAACTAATACCAGATGAGGGACTTACAAATGATGATAGGTGAGATCATTAACCAATATACTCGTTTTTACCCAAAGACTCATTCCCCCCATGGAATACCCACTGACTGTCCCCAACCACTGGGACGCATGCTCGAATGTAGTGAACTCACCTTTGGTTTGCTCGGTTAAACGTGTTACTTGTTTACTGTTGACCGACCAACCCTAGAATGATTATCATCATACATCAGTTTTGTATTCACATTGTATCACGTAAACTGTCACATAATTTACAAGCAACGAATGAATACAACACATATTTCTACCGTTTATCATAACATATGTACGATCTCCAATGGGCCACATGTTACATAATAATTATTCAGGATGCACGTTACTTTGTTTCTTATGCATAATCGGCTAACAAGCATAACGACCTCATCAATCTATTTAGGGTGTGGCCCATCGGCCTTGTCGGGTTAGGTACACGATTCTAACACGCCTTCAAAACATATTAGTAGCGACACTGAAGCATGTTCTTATTATCATTATTATTGCATACATCACGTGCACCTACAACCTAACTTTCAACAGTAAGCATGTGTATAATTACCATTATTAAACATGTATAATTTGGGTAACAAAACATGTAGATGTCACAGTTAGGATTGCAAACACTGCCTTGGCAGTGCTTCTCGGCCCAGTGCTGCTGGCCCAGTCCGGTTCTGTTGCCCAATATTTGTGGCCTAAAGTCAACAATCAAAAATGTGTGTGTTCGACGACTATGTGCGGCCCAATATCATGGCCTCTCATTTGTATATTATCTAAATGTGCAGCATTAGTCTTGGCTACTACTCTAACACAACAGACAAAACATATACATATTCTCATGCAACATCTTTCAATTATACCCACATGTAAATGTAAGACTCACACCTTTCTAAGTACTGACAATTTATGGAGATTCACAATGCTCTTATTTGCAAAGTTATCACAATCCCTTGTTTTGTCAACATCTATTAATTACCCATGCTTTGTCACATGCACTTGTCAACATCAAGCATACATATAGTTATTTTCGGTCCACTTATATACATTTATATGACTGTCAAACATGAGTCCTAGAAATCCCCCAATACCCTACACAATCATTTGACCACACATGAATCTTGTATTCTTCCAAGGGTCTATTGTCATATAATCAATTAAATTCACAAAAGTGTCATGCAATGTCTAGCCGCCTAATTCTAGTATCACAATTCTAATATCATACACATCACTCAACCAGATTATTAATGCAATTTAAATAAGAAAGACTACTAACTCACAAGGTTCTATTGGCTGAGATGATGCTTCGAGAGGGTTGTTTCACTGCCGTCGCAAGTAGAGGAGAATAGGGTTGCAAATGATGAGCTAAGAAAGATGGTTACGTACAGCTAGGTTATAAAGCCTATAACTAAACTAGTGGGCCGGTTGAAGATTGCAAATCAAACTGTGATGTGGTTGGGCCGATTTTGTTTATTTATTTATTTTTTTTTTATTTTATACAAGACCAACAATGACTTGGGCTGGCTATTTAGAACCACGTGTAGCCATATTTCGGGTCTAGCCCAACCGTTCATTAATCGGTGTCACATGCCAAGTTCGGGTTGAGTTCAATCCACTTTGTTACACGTGATGTTTCTTAGACAAACAAACACACTCACACGATGCACCACTACCAAAATATGTTAGCACGATCAACGGGTTACGGGTCGAATAATTAAATTAAAACAAGAATGAGAATATCGCGAATCGGAGACACTAACCTTAAAACTTCAGGTTGTCACATCATCCCCAACTTGAAAGAAATTTCGCCCCGAAATTTGACGAGTAGGTACGAAAGAGTGAAGTGGCAATTCAAGATTGTTGCGGATTTTTCTCAGGTGTGACATCATCCCCAACTTGAAGGGGAATTTCGTCCCGAAATTCACTAGTGATAACCATGGTTGGTTCAACCTCTTGAACCATTGAGGATATAAAAGTTTCAACAGATTCTTACATTCCTACGTGAACTCCAGTCCACGTATTGAAGTTTAACAAATCCACACAATTGTCATACAACTGTTCTGATGACTTCAGATTCCGACAAGGGTATCATAAGGGTTTCATCGGACAACACGGTCTTACATCCATGGCGTACATACCATTACAACAGTTATCCCACTCCATCAATTAGTCCGGGTTTGTGAGCCATGCCCCCGTTTCATTCTAGTAGTTCGAATGTTCCCACGCGTCGAAAACTAAGATCACCATGTTTACTGTAGCGTACCGCACTCTTCTAGAGTGATACTTTCGATTATGACACGTTCGTCCACAACAAACTCCCAGAGTTTCTTAAGCTTATCAGTTTCCTAGAAGTTACGTGTTGCCATCAAACAATTTCCGATCTAATCAATCTTCAAGAGTTTTGAGCTCAAGTCCTGGACCTGTGATTAGGTTATCACCCACCCAAAGATGAGCGTCCTTCCAGTACTACTCACAACATGTCCTCGTGTGCAAGGATGGTTTGTTTACTCTGATCGTTTGCCCCACGGTGATACGAAATGTCCATGCCTAGACGTAAGCTGAGGGTATCGTGTATTTCCTGTCATAAATCAGGTATAGCTCCAACATCAGAAGTAGCAGAAGTTGGCACCTCGTGCATGAGGCCGCCTCTCTCAGAAGAACATCCACAGTTTGTGAAGACTCGCTAGTTTTCTTGATTGTAAGAGAGTGTGCTGGTTTCGTGAGGCAATATACGATCACCAGGTGATATCGGTTCCGTTCTGAGTTTTAAGTAAACCAATGACAATTATATGGTGTTCGTTCTCGTTTCCATATGGGTGTTTCTGGTTACAGTCAAACAAGTAGGTTTCCGGGGTTCCACCTTGGCTTTCGCACATGTCCAACATCGTTCATATGTAGTGTTATGGGGTCTTCATGCCCGGTTATTCATACGAGACTTAAAATCTTAACATCTGCTATCAAGTCCAAACTACTGGAACATCGGAGTTGGTGTACTTCGCTCAGTATGAGTTCCATATGGTTGCTGTATAGTGGAATCCACATTTGTTCCATGAGATAGCGAATAGCGTCTGCCTTACCAGTAGTTGCTTCTTCATGCCTTGCATGAACCCATCTTGTGAATTCTCTTCCAACAGGTCTTCACTTCGAACAAGGTGAGTCTGGTCAGGTGTGTCAGAGTGGATAGCGAACTGCAAGGTCGTGCACGTTCAGGTCTCACGGTCGTAATCATCCAAAAGTTCCATCTAGCGTTCTCATTAACTGATTAAGCTTCTTTCGTGGTCAGGGTACACGGGAGGCCCTTGTGATCGGTCTAAGTAACGCGTTCGGTACCGCCCAAGTAATGCCTCCAAGTGAATCCAAAGGCCACGATTTCTACCACCGGTTGTGTGTCGTGCCGTTCTTCTTCGTAACTCCATTACGTAAGTCGTCACTTTCTTGTGTTGCGTCGGTGTGTAACTGGGACTCCGATTCAAACATGATGATATACCACTGTATTACCCACACCCTCGGGTGAAACGATGCTCAGCGTCTTGCAGAGTTAAGATTCGAAAGTTGGAAAGGCGTCCTCCTGTTCTGTCCTTTGTAATCACATCACTCGGCTGTACTAGCGAGGTCTAAGTTTTGGTGGTTTCCGGAATCCTTACGATTAATCTGTGGTAACATCAAGCGGAATCAGGTAATCGTTGTAGCCTCGGGGAATTCTTCAGTGTCGATCAGTTTCCAACCAAAACGGGTCTTAGCGAGATCCACGTGCATCCCTGCTTCATTGATCATATGGCCCACCCAAGACGCCTCTCGAACCCAGAAGTTACATTCATCAAGACTTCGTGCGGTATGGCTCCTCCCTCAGGGGCTCTCCTAATAAAATGCAAGAATGCCTGTGATGTTCTTTTTCTCTTGGGGAAAGATTCGGAACGTCATCGAATAACATGGTTGGTTCACATGATACGTAAAGCTGCGGGTGTGATGACCACCCCAAAGGTCATGGGGTACAAAGTCGCATGGCTGAATTGCGTCGGATGTGTCACTTTAATAATCTTTTCCCCCTGGACTTTCATCTGATAAAGCTCGTTCCTTGCAACTAGTCGATGGGTCGTCAATACACGGTCATAGAAAACGGTCCCTTGACTGTCACCTTGATGAGTTCCCGGTAATCAGTACACACACCAAAAAGGCTCATCTTCCCGGATATATCTGGGGCTTTCCAACGCGAAGACTAGGTCTGACGACCTTCTTGCCGAACAGTTCTCATAGTGGCTTATACTGCTCTTGCACCCATCCTGATGCAAGACAGTAAGAGTACGAGTATTCGGAGCTTCCTCTGATCGTGAGATCAACGAGTTTCTGACTAATAATTGTGGTGATATGTCTGAAAGTCCCTCGAGTTGCACATTGAGATTAGTCACAACTATTGATAGATCCTCGATCCCATCGCCCTTAGTCTGATCATTAGAATTAGTTGCTGCTACAGCGAGGTCATCCTTTCATAGACGCTTTCGGGGCTGTCATTACTGACATGATGCTAACCTTCTCACCACTCTGGTACTTCAATGCATAAGGTGACGCTAAATTTCTTCTCACAGGGTGCGTCTGAGTGATTTGTCTAGTTAATGAACCATTACTGACTACTATCTCGTAACCACCCAGGATAGTAGGAGTGAGACCGGTGTCGCATGCCTGTCTCCCGTAGGGTCGAGTTTGTGTCTCAACTAACATATGAGGTCGCAGTGACTTGCCATCAGCCGGTTCCATAACATGTTTGGTTTTGCGAATCATCAGGGTTAAACAGAATTAGGGCGAAGCGATGTTCTACTCGTCCAACCGACCATGTTGTTATTGTCCTATCGTTGCTCACATCAATCCTAACTTCCCTTCCGTGAGCACCACTACCGGTGTAATTGTTACAATCACGCGGATTCCTCCCGTACCGTCATCGCTCCCTTGGTTGTGGTCGTTTTGAATTACCAACGTCCAGTGCATGCCGAAGGCACCTTCATTTCCCTTACAGTAGGCTGCTATTACAAGTATCTGGGTGTCACGAATACTGTTGCTCCAACGTTAGTGCTTGAAGCCGAACGCCACGTTCTTTCACCACAATGTCCCTCTCTTCACACTTCGTGCCGAGTTCCAAGGTACTACTCGTTGTGTTGGAATTTACACATCCCACACTAAGATCTGTTGTCATTGCTAAAGTCCAGATTGGTTTGTAACAGTTGACCCCCACGAGTCGCTGTCCAGTGTTAAAAACTTAGATTGAAGTCAGTTCGCTGGTGTTCGTTGCTGGTAATCGGGGTCGTCCGAATACTGAAGTCGGTAGGATACTACACTCATCCTTTTGTCCATCATTCCAGCAAGCGATTCGAATTATTCCCAGTGTGTTTCAAGAGTGTTGCAAAAGTGATCGCACTCCGAGGTTTAGAGCGTTAGTGTGTTGGGTCCAAACAAATGAAGATAAGTGAGGAAGGTAATAACCATTCCTTCGACGCTACCACATCCAACTCAGGGACGTTCGCACAAGCACCTAGCATTCTACACAGTTTGCTAGGCGTTCTGATGAGTGTTCAGGCAATGTTTGTTAACATCGAGGTTCGTAAATGTTTGATGAGAAGTGAAAAGTTCGTGTTTCAAAAAGTTTGTGTTCATGTAAGAGTCGCTCACTGCTATGCCTCCTATAGGCTGTTGTGTGTCACATTAATCAAATAACATAGTGGAACTCCTGTTTCACTTGTTAAGCCTCACTGGGACTCACATTGTAGAAGTGAAAGCCGTGTACACAATATGAGGGTAAGAATACTCGGTACATTCCGTACCAGCTTGATAGGCTGCTAAAGTCTTAGCCACGCGGTTGTTGATTAGGTCAGTCAACTCAGCCTGAGTCCTGATGATGTTGCCACGCCCGTGTCCTCGTCCACTCATGTTTCTATAGTTGGGAGTAAACCGGTTTAGAAGTCGAAACGAGATGAGAGTCCAGTATCATACTGATATTTACGTACTACCAAGTTCACACATAGTAGGGCAGAACCCTCCTCACGCTCGATAAGACTCACTGGGACTTGCATGCACCCCGCGTTATTATTAAGTGTGCACCCATAATAATAAGGCGATTTGCATGTTCATCTCAGGGCCTCTTAGCTTGCGTTCGAAGTTTCCCCCCGTTCAAACAACACAACAGATGATATTACAGGTCTATGGTTCGCATGAGTCGATGTGTGGTGTCACGCTATCAAGTCACTATGGTGCTAATTGTTTCAGTTCATATATGTTGAGGGTGTGTGACTGCTAAGCAAGTAATGTATAAAGTGAGAGAGAGACGAACCTTGCAATCTGGAGCTGAGTGTCATGATCGAGGTTCGAAGTTGTTCGGTTATAGTCTAGTTTTACAAAACATTTTAAAACCTAGTTCACTATAACCAGTGGCTCTGATACCAACTGTAACACCCCCAAAATTTCACCTGTGAAAACCCTACGAGGCGCGTTACGCATCAGAGTTTGAGCCACCAATCACATTGAACCAATGATAAATATTTAAATAAGCCATGACATTAATTTACCAAAATAAGTTGTCGACATGATATTAATTCTCAAAAGTTGTGTAGCGGAAGCATGTGATAAGTTGTTTAGCAATTGTTTCATAGTAACGCTTATAACCAATGTATCAAATGTAATTTAATCCAAGAGCCTCGTTCCATGACCACTCCAGCACTCCCAGATAGCAAGTTTCCCCAAATCCATGATACCTAAGGACCTGCGAGCATGTAACACGTGTATCAGACAAAGCTGGCGAGTTCACAGTTTTAGAAAACATTTGTTACCCGTTGTATGTAAACCAGTTCAATAACCAATGCAAGTAATATTGTTAATATCTCATTTCCGAACAATGACGGCTCCTGAAATACACGACTGCCCTTCCCACGTACTCCTATCTAGTACTGGGCCAGACTGGGTCATTAGTTCACCTCCGTCCTCTACAGGCACGGGGTGAGGGTGCCAAACCTAAGTAGCGCTACTAACTAATACCCGATGAGGGACTTACAAATGATGATAGGTGAGATCATTAACCAATATACTCGTTTTTACCCAAAGACTCATTCCCCCCATGGAATACCCACTGACTGTCCCCAACCACTGGGACGCATGCTCGAATGTAGTGAACTCACCTTTGGTTTGCTCGGTTAAACGTGTTACTTGTTTACTGTTGACCGACCAACCCTAGAATGATTATCATCATACATCAGTTTTGTATTCACATTGTATCACGTAAACTGTCACATAATTTACAAGCAACGAATGAATACAACACATATTTCTACCGTTTATCATAACATATGTACGATCTCCAATGGGCCACATGTTACATAATAATTATTCAGGATGCACGTTACTTTGTTTCTTATGCATAATCGGCTAACAAGCATAACGACCTCATCAATCTATTTAGGGTGTGGCCCATCGGCCTTGTCGGGTTAGGTACACGATTCTAACACGCCTTCAAAACATATTAGTAGCGACACTGAAGCATGTTCTTATTATCATTATTATTGCATACATCACGTGCACCTACAACCTAACTTTCAACAGTAAGCATGTGTATAATTACCATTATTAAACATGTATAATTTGGGTAACAAAACATGTAGATGTCACAGTTAGGATTGCAAACACTGCCTTGGCAGTGCTTCTCGGCCCAGTGCTGCTGGCCCAGTCCGGTTCTGTTGCCCAATATTTGTGGCCTAAAGTCAACAATCAAAAATGTGTGTGTTCGACGACTATGTGCGGCCCAATATCATGGCCTCTCATTTGTATATTATCTAAATGTGCAGCATTAGTCTTGGCTACTACTCTAACACAACAGACAAAACATATACATATTCTCATGCAACATCTTTCAATTATACCCACATGTAAATGTAAGACTCACACCTTTCTAAGTACTGACAATTTATGGAGATTCACAATGCTCTTATTTGCAAAGTTATCACAATCCCTTGTTTTGTCAACATCTATTAATTACCCATGCTTTGTCACATGCACTTGTCAACATCAAGCATACATATAGTTATTTTCGGTCCACTTATATACATTTATATGACTGTCAAACATGAGTCCTAGAAATCCCCCAATACCCTACACAATCATTTGACCACACATGAATCTTGTATTCTTCCAAGGGTCTATTGTCATATAATCAATTAAATTCACAAAAGTGTCATGCAATGTCTAGCCGCCTAATTCTAGTATCACAATTCTAATATCATACACATCACTCAACCAGATTATTAATGCAATTTAAATAAGAAAGACTACTAACTCACAAGGTTCTATTGGCTGAGATGATGCTTCGAGAGGGTTGTTTCACTGCCGTCGCAAGTAGAGGAGAATAGGGTTGCAAATGATGAGCTAAGAAAGATGGTTACGTACAGCTAGGTTATAAAGCCTATAACTAAACTAGTGGGCCGGTTGAAGATTGCAAATCAAACTGTGATGTGGTTGGGCCGATTTTGTTTATTTATTTATTTTTTTTTTATTTTATACAAGACCAACAATGACTTGGGCTGGCTATTTAGAACCACGTGTAGCCATATTTCGGGTCTAGCCCAACCGTTCATTAATCGGTGTCACATGCCAAGTTCGGGTTGAGTTCAATCCACTTTGTTACACGTGATGTTTCTTAGACAAACAAACACACTCACACGATGCACCACTACCAAAATATGTTAGCACGATCAACGGGTTACGGGTCGAATAATTAAATTAAAACAAGAATGAGAATATCGCGAATCGGAGACACTAACCTTAAAACTTCGGGTTGTCACAGAAAACGCATGCCTTCGTATCCCCCCTGTCTTATTAACGACGAATACGCTATGTTCGACATTCCATGGTAATGTCACCTAACAATTTGGTCGTCACACGAAACCCCAGGTAAAGTCCTCAAATTTCTTTTGTTGAAATTTCGACTTCCACACTTACTGAGTAGATTTTCGTATCTCTACTCCTCTTAATGGTCATTGTGTCACGATCATTTCTTTCAGTAAAGCGAACACTAATTGATTCATTTCTTGGAAAATTTATACGTTACACATGCATCGTTTGTTAGGCATGTGGTTTCGTTTCAAATAAACATTTCATTAAAGTTCAAATATAGTCTTCGCTAAAACTAATTATCGATTTGTGATTCGAATGACCCGCGTTATTGTAAATGTTGGCTCCTTTGTTATCGAGTCAACACATTTCCTTGAAATTTCTTAACTTTTCAAGTTACATACATGGTTTTCATTGCGACCATGCCAAAAGTTTTATTGTTAATACATGTACCTATTGTCGGCTTGCGCCGAAACCAATTTCGATTGTTTGAACTTCTTCATTACACACATCTCATTCAAGATACCATATGTTGTATAGAAGACATCATATTCAAATTCGTTTTAACAAGTGTTTCGTTTGTTCCGAGTCGAAATAAACTTGTTTGGCATTCGACTCCGTTAAATTGTTTGTTGATTTCGACACCTTGTGGTGGTCTTTTCACTTAATTGAAGCTTGCGCTAAACTCGTTTCGCCATCTCATGCACGGATTTAAATATTTACTTATTAATTGCTTTAAATCCACTTCGATTTATTATATGAAAGCTGTCTTGATACAATAGTGTGTTAAGACAATGGTACACCAATTCATTTTTATATTCCTATGTACCTCCTAACGGTCCTTTCAACATCGATCGAATGTTTTGCGATATTCATTGCTTCTTCATCTTCGATCGAGAACATTATTTCTCTGATGTTTCATTTTCAATTGAAAATTCTATGATGTCATTTGAAACAAACTTTCAGATTCCCTTTACTGCCCATTCATTTGACTTCAAACACGGTGACATTGTTGATCACCGCTATTATTAGATTGTTTAAATCATTACGACACCTTGTGGTGTTGGTACAAACTTGTAGCTTGGGCTAATCATGATCGATCGTTTCATGCAGAACACAGGTGATACTTGTTCGATCACCGGTATTAATGAATTATTTCATTCATTACGACACCTTGAGGCGTCGGTCTAACTTGCAGCTTGTGCTGATCACGATCGAGCGTTTCATGCAAACTATATTATATTTGAGATTGCTGATTCTAAGTTCATCCAGTGGATGTCATTGCTTCTAGAACTCGTTTACATGTTATAAACGTTCATATGGAATTCGATTGGTCGAAGTTCCTGTTCATTGTTGGATCCTGTTAACTTAGTCACACTAGTGACTGTATCTATACATCTTGTTTCCCTTGACATCAAGTTTTGAAACACAATTCTGAAGAGATAACATAGTCTAAATTTCGAGGACGAAATTTCTGTAACAGTGGGAGAATGTGACAACCCGTGATTTACGGCTCCTAATTACGTGATTAACAGGCGATTAACGCGATAAGAAATAGTGTTTACATCGCGAATTAACTTAATTAAGCCTTTGGAGTGCCTAGGAACGTCTATCCGACTTTACAGTGCGCGAACGGTGGTTTACAGAGAAGCCTGTGAAACGTTAAACGGCAACGGATTGAAACCGTATGAAATACTGACAACACCGACAAATACGGATGTCCTGCGAATATTCTATATTCATAAAATTAATTTTTGTGAATTTATTGGACTTCTGAACGTCACAAAACACAGACGCAAACGAAAAACGGATTAGAAAAGGCAAACGGGGCATTTACGCGATTTTACCATTCACGACGCACGAACGCGACAACATCGAATACCGGCACTATTTTATGTATTTTTAAATCAAAAAAAAAAAATATTTCGTGATATTTTTACGATAATCGGGTATTGATATCGGGTCAAGTAGGAACGATCGGGCCATTTTAAACGCGAGATTGGGCTTGTGGGCCTTGGGCCCAAGCCCAAAGCCAACTAACCTAATTTTTGTTATAAATACTAGATCCTCATTTGTGCAGGCTTTAGCAAACCAGACAACAACATAACGACACCTCACTTCCCTCCCTTTCTTCCTCGGCTGATTGACCGGAGCCGATTAACCGGCGGAGCCGGCGACCACCGGCGGCGATGGTGGTCTCCAGTTGCGACACCCTCTCCGACACCACGACCGCTCATCACCTTTTCCCCTTTCAACACCCGCACACACTCACCGACCCCCCCCCTGCGTCGGTAAACAAAACAGACCACCACCACCATGAACCGGTGGTGGTGCGGCGGCGCTGCACAAAGAAGACGAGAGGAGTAGAAAGAGAGAGGGAGAGGACCGGCGGTCGGAAGCTCGGACCGCCGGTCGGTTCACTTTTCCGGTGGTTCTTGCCTTTACCCGACATGGTTTCGCAGCAGAGGAGAGAGAGAAGCTCCGGTCGTCTTCTCCGACACCGGCAACAGTGACAGCGGCGGTCACAAGCAGCGAGAGAGAAAGAACCGGCGGTCGGAGATTCGGACCGCCGGTCAGTTCATTTGTTCGGTGGTCACAGACCCGGTCCGACGGTTGGCATCAAGATTCAGAGGTCCTGGTCATTGTCCGACGGGTTTGCCGGTAAGTCTCTCCGACTGATTCCTTTCTTTACTTTCTGATGAAGAAGATGATGTTAATGGCTTGTTGTGTCGAGGAAAGTGATAATTTTGCGGAAGATAATGATGTTTCGAAGCAGGTTACGTAAGGATCAGTTCCGATTAGACGATGGTTCGGGTTTCGTGTTCGGGTTCGGGTCAAACCCGGTTGACTCGGTCAACACCCGAGTCAACTCGGGTCAACAGTTGGGTCAAACAGTCAACAACAGTCAACGGTTCGGGTCAACAGGTTCGGCTCGGTCAACATAAGTTAACGGCGGTTCGCGGTTCATGATTCGGGAAGACTCGGTCAAACTGAGTCGACTCGACTCGGTCAACTCAGTTGACTCGGTCAACTCAGTCGAACGTATCGACACGCGAAGACTTGGTAAATATTAGCGGCACATTTATGTTGTTATTTTCATAGGATTAATATTACGTGAAAAACGAGCTCTAATCGATTATATATAGTTCACATCTCGAAATATTCGACAAGATTTACATAAATATTGATTACGTGTTTGAATATTGATTGATTTTGAAAAATAACGGCAACTTGTGTTGTCGGGGCGTCCAAAAACAGAGGAAACTCTGCCCGTTTTTCGAGAAAACCTGTAAAAGCAAAACACGTTTTATTGAAAAGCGACTTTTATGATAACCAATATAAATGTGTATATCACTTTTGACGACATTACATAACCTACAAAGCATGTTTATAACATTTCGACAAACCGCTTTACAAAATAACAAAACTTGATGGTTTTATAAAATAAATATATTCAGTTATATTTATTTCCAAACAACGAACAACTCGGATTCTTTTCAAAATAAATATAGTTATATATTTATTCCAAATATCGTACAACACGAATTCTTTTACAAAAATAAATATGGGTTATATATTTATTTTCAAACATAACAACTCGACGATTCCTCTATAAGATAAATATAACGCTTCATATTTATTTTATACGCCTAAACGGCATATACGTATATTTTTGGCAAATATGCACAAGACGTGATATATATAATACAAGTTATTATATATTATTTTCATACGAAACGCGATACGAGTTTGTTATATGATATTTTCATAGAAATATTCTTTTATACACGTATGACTACTCGAGACGGCTAACACACTTACAATGATATATTTATATATTTTTATATAAATATTTATTTATTTTAAGTCTCTCGGAAACTAAGTCTTTTTCAAGACTTATTAAATTGCTGCTGACATTAAACGAGACTTAACACGTATAACTTAGTCATTTTCATTAAGTTAACTATTTACTGTCGAATCGTTCGATTAACGATTCGGTAGAGCTCGATGACATGTAGTTTAGATACTGCGTTATTTAGAAACTTATTAGATATTCCGTGTTAGGAATATTGTAGGATGCACGCTAGCGAGTCTCATTTTGGAAGCGACATCACGAAGTCGTAATTAGCTAGCTTTGCACAGGAATATTCAGGCGAGTTCATAACCCCCACTTTTTGCTGTTTTACATTTTTTTTGTAAATGTTTTCGGGGTGGAAAGACATGCATGATTTTCAAAAACATACAAAGTTTTGAACAAACGCAAAACTCGTATTACTAAATCATATTACGAATGGATTTCGGGGAACTCAAATGATTTATGAAAGGTTTATACTAAGCATACCGGTTTTTACAAAACAAATGCGTACTTTCGAAATGTGAATGATTTTTCGTAACTAAGGAGTCAGTCAGGGTGGCTGGGGAGGTTCAGCCAGGGTGGCTGGGGAGGTTCAGCCAGGGTGGCTGGGGAGGCTCAGTCAGGGTGGCTGGGGAGGTTCAGCCAGGGTGGCTGGGGTGGAATATATGTTACAATGTTTATGAATACTTTATACATGGTATGGTTAGCGTAAGGAGGTTTGTTACTTAGATCATGTGAATGGGTAGGCGGAAACTTGAGGTCATTAATCCTCAGGGTAGGACCGAGGGGCAGGAGCGATAGATCTATTTGGGTGTAGCGAGCCCAGTCCCAGGCCCAGCATAACGGACCTCGGGATGACTTTGTACCCGACGCATAAATCTGCTAGGTTTGAGCCTTCCTACTTGCATTTCACACATATCAATGGCCTTGCAAACCATTGGTGATCTCTTTTTCCTTATTTGCTACAAACCAGGGATTTTTATCATACACGCTTACAAAACGCTTGATTTATACAAAAATAAAAACCATGTTTTATACAAATTCAAAGTATAGGATTACGGGCATAGAGTCAAAGTCAGGGTGGGCATTGACGGTTATACATACTTTACAAATACATGGTTTTATGATCATAGATTGTTACAAATACGAAGTCCTCACATAACTGGACAAGAAAATGATTTTTAAATTCGTTTTCTCAATACCATTTCGAAAACCGGTTATTACAAAGATTTATTTCAAATCTTTCACAACTCAAAAGATTTATTTCAGATCTTTTACAAACAAACTATGAACTCGCTCAACTTTATGTTGACTTTTTCGCATGTTCTTTCTCAGGTTGCATTCTAAGACAAAGCGCGGTTGGAATAGGAGAACCATGAAGAGTCGAGTACTTAGTGGCGTTCAATTTCTGAAAGACTTAGATTATTTGCTTCCGCTGTGCAATGAAGATACCAGTCCAGTCACGCCAATGCTCTGATAATTTCGGGGTGTGACACCACTGACTGTCCCCAACCACTGGGACGCATGCTCGAATGTAGTGAACTCACCTTTGGTTTGCTCGGTAAGATTAAAACACGTATTCCCAGTTGGTCAATTAGTTCCTATTGTAATTACAAATAACAATCAGTTTCGCATGCTCGTAAATCACGCATCCCAAGTACAATTAATTCACATTCACATTGTTTGTGCATCTCACACTTATAGTACTTGTAGCATGTAATTCGAGTCATACAAACAATCTATCAGCACAACAGTAAGTAACTCAAGTTAGCAAATCTCTTAAGTTTTGTGTGACCCAATGTCACCCATCAGCCCCGCTATGGCCCAGTTAATTGCCGGCCCAATTACAAGTGCCCCGAAGACACCCAGCCCGCATAACATGCGGCTAGCCCAACTCATCTAGCAGCCCAACCTGGATGCGTTATCAACCCCTCCCTTAATTAGTCCATAATAATTATCTAGTCATCGGCCCACACTTCCAAACTAAGCGGCCCAACTGTTCACATTTTTTTATTAGACCAAACCCTATACCCGATTCATTAAATGGTTGTTTCCATATCTTATACTTTCCCCATACCGTTTGCAACCACTATGTCTACACATATCATTAACCATATAAATCACTATACTCTATTCACATATATGACATGCTGGGCCGATTATAACTAACATGGATAGTCTACATCAATAAGCAAGAAACTTCAACACACATTCATTTTGCACCACATATAATGTCACGGGTATGTTTCATGAATCCCGCTGATGTATCCAGCCTATTAAACCAGTCCAGCGGATCAGTTACTAGCCTAATTCGGGCCCCAAGGCCAACATTTCAAACTCAAAGTAAGCCTACGTTTTCCTACAGTTACATGCGGCCCAACCACCATTTTACCCATTGATCCTAATCGATTCAATAACGGATAGCAAACCAACTAGTATGTACGTAAATTGTTAACGTATTTGGTTCTAACCTACGTCGATATCCTATGTTCACGGTTTACATTAGTGATCCGAGGATCGGCTAATCATACAATCGTATACGTAATCCACATTACAAACACAGATTAAATCATCACAAACAATTTCGGCTACAATCGTATACGTAATCCACATCGCAAACATAGATTAAATCATCAAAACAATTTCGGGTGCACGTTTAATACATATCACGATCATATAGTTATCAATTCCTACCATCAATAGGGATTATTAGCAATTTAGATCCATATCATTATTAGCAATCGTATACGTAAGGTTTCATGTACATGATTTAGATCCATATCATTATTAGCAATTTAAACAGTCAAGTCAACAATCATTATCACACAAAACATGAAATAACTAAATGAGAATTACTAACCAATAGCTTGATTAATTTAGATGCAAACCGAAACAGGAAGGGGGGGGGGGTCTTGTTGCTGCCATCACACAAAGGGGTGCAAGGGTAGGGTTTGCAAGTGTTGCTATTGTGAGTTGTGGAAAATACAAATAAAGGTTACGTAACTTATACATAAAGTGGGCCTATGATCTTTACTTAAAATCTAATCACATGCCAAACATCCCTAACCTGGGCCGAGAGCAGCCTTGGGTTTCACAAAGTGTGAATTGGGCCAAGGTCATGAGGTGAATACGTGGCCCATATACGTGCGGCCCAATTCATTCGGTTTTTCTAAATCAGTCGAACGATACACAAAACGCTTAACAATTTCCCGTATAATTAATCAGTTAAACATACTTTTAATCAGTTAATCGCACGTAATCATTTAGTTGCATAGAGACACACACAAGAAGTTGTGGAATTTCAAGCAATGCTAACCTTAAATGCCCGGGTTGTCACATCATCCCCAACTTGAAAAGAATTTCGTCCCGAAATTTGACAAGTAAACACTGAGGGGTGAAGTGAGGAAATCAAGATTGTTGCGAATTTTGTTCAGGTGTTACATCATCCCCAACTTGATGAGGAATTTCGTCCCGAAATTAACCAGCCTCACCAGATTTAGACTTTTCTTTAGGAAAGAGGTGTGGATACTTGAGCTTCATTTGGTCCTCACGCTCCCACGTGAACTCCGGTCCACGTCTTGAGTTCCAACGAACTTTAACAATTGGAATACGACTGTGTTTACGCATTTTGACCTCTCGATCCATGATCTCAATAGGTTCTTCGACAAACTGAAGCTTGTCGTCGATCCTCAATTCTTGCAACGGCACCACCAGTGTCTCATCAGCTAGACACTTCTTCAATTGCGAAACGTGAAAGACATCGTGCACATTACCCAACTCAGCAGGTAACTCAAGCTTGTAGGCGACTTTACCGATCCGCTCCAGGATTTTGAATGGCCCAACGTAACGTGGATTAAGCTTGCCACGTTTCCCGAAGCGTACAACGCCCTTCCACGGTGAAACTTTCAGCATAACCCGATCATTAACTTCGAATTCCAAAGGTTTTCTACGCTTATCAGCGTAGCATTTCTGATGATCACGCGCCGCTGCCATACGATTCCTGATCTGAACAATCTTTTCTGAAGTTTCGAGCACGAGTTCAGGACCTGTGATCTGGTTGTCACCCACTTCAGCCCAACAGAGATGAGAATGACACTTTCGCCCATACAGTGCTTCGAACGGAGCTGCCTGAATACTTGTATGGTAGCTGTTGTTGTAGGAGAACTCTATCAATGGCAAGTGTTTCTCCCACCCCTTCCCAAAATCAATCACACAAGCCCGCAACATGTCTTCAAGTGTCTGAATGGTGCGTCGCTCTGACCATCCGTCTGTGGGTGATAGGCAGTACTCATATCGAGTTGGGAACCGAACGATTTATGCATTGACTGCCATAATTCGGAAGTGAAACGCGGATCTCGGTCTGAGATGATAGAAGTTGGCACCCCGTGCCTAGAAACCACCTCCTTAAGATAAACTGCCGCCAGCTGAGAAAATGTGTCTGTTTCCTTGATTGCCAAAAAATGTGCTGACTTTGTGAGTCGATCAACAATCACCCATATAGTATCGTTTCCAGCCTGAGTCCTCGGTAACCCTGTAACGAAATCCATGGCAATCTGTTCCCACTTCCACGTGGGTATCTCTGGCTGCTGAAGTAGACCCGAGGGCTTCTGATGCTCTGCTTTGACTTTAGCACAAGTTAAGCATTTACTCACGTACGTGGCGATGAGGGCTTTCATATTCGGCCACCAATACGAAACTTTAAGATCCTGATACATCTTATCCGATCCCGGATGAATAGAATATCGGGACTTGTGCGCTTCATCCATCACAAGTTCTCGAAGTTTACCATACAGAGGAACCCATACCCGCTCCATAAAGTAATAAATGCCGTCAGACCTCTTCTCCAGTCATTTTTCCATACCCCGCAAGCACTCGGCCTTGATGTTCCCTTCCTTCAAGGCTTCGATCTGAGCAGAACGAATCTGAGCTGGTAAACCAGAGTGAATAGTAAGCTGCAGAGCATGAACGCGCTTAGGCTTCGTCTCCTTTCGGCTAAGTGCATCAGCCACAACATTAGCTTTCCCGGGGTGATACTTGATGGCACACTCGTAATCGTTCAAAAGCTCTATCCAACGACTTTGCCGCATATTCAATTCTTTCTGGTCGAAGATATGCTGAAGGCTTCTGTGATCGGTGTAGATAGTGCATTTGGTACCGTACAGATAATGCCTCCAGATCTTCAACGCGAAAACCACAGCTCCTAACTCCAAATCGTGAGTCGTATAGTTCTTCTCGTGCACCTTCAACTGACGAGAAGCATAAGCTATCACCTTCTCGCGTTGCATCAACACGCAACCGAGACCTTGAATCGAAGCATCACAATAAAGCACAAAATCCTCGGTACCATCTGGTAGAGATAGGATCGGCGCGCTACATAGTTTCTGTTTCAAAAGTTGAAAAGCGTCCTCCTGTTTTGTTCCCCAAGAATAAACCACATTCTTCTGCGTCAAGGAGGTGAGAGGTTGAGCAATCTTCGAGAAATCCTGAATAAACCGACGATAGTACCCTGCCAGACCCAGGAATTGTCGCACCTCCGAAGGATTCTTTGGCGCCGCCCAATTCCTAATAGCAACGATCTTTGCAGGATCCACATGTATACCCATCTTGTTGATAATATGCCCAAGAAAGTGTACTTCCCGTATCCAAAAATCACACTTAGAAAACTTCGCGTAAAGCTACTCCTTTCTCAGGAGCTCCAAGATAAGACGTAAATGCCGCTCGTGATCCTCCTCGCTTTTGGAATAAATCAGAATGTCATCGATAAAAACGATAACGAAGTCGTCCAGATACGGCTTGCACACGCGGTTCATGAGATCCATGAAGACCGCTGGTGCATTGGTCAACCCAAACGGCATAACCAGAAACTCATAGTGAACATACCGCGTCCGAAAAGCTGTTCTGGGAACATCCTCCTCTCTAACTCGTACCTGATGATAACCCGACCTTAAGTCGATTTTAGAATAGAAACTTGACCCTTGCAGCTGGTCAAACAGGTCGTCGATACGAGGCAAAGGATAACGGTTTTTGACCGTCACCTTGTTGAGCTCGCGATAATCTATACACATCCGAAAGGATCCATCCTTCTTCTTCACAAATAACACAGGAGCTCCCCAAGGCGAAGAGCTCGGTCGGATAAAACCCCTATCCAACAGCTCTTGGAGCTGATTTGACAACTCCTGTAATTCCCCTGGCGCAAGACGATAAGGAGCCCGAGCAATCGGGGTTGCTCCTGGCACGAGGTCGATCTGAAATTCCACCTGACGGTGTGGAGGTAAACCAGGGAGTTCCTCAGGAAACACATCAGGAAACTCACGAACTACTAGAAAATCCCCGATCTTTCTCTCATCAGGCTGCGAATTAGTAACAAGGGCTAACATAGCAGGATAACCCTTACGCAGACACTTCTGAGCCTTCGTTGCTGAAATAATGCTAACTGCGGCACCACTACGATGGCCCTGAACCGATAAAGATTCTCCGCTAGGGAGAGGAACACGTACGATCTTCTCCTTGCAGAGAATCTCCGCTTGATACTTGGACAACCAGTCCATACCGATAATTACGTCGAAGCTTCCAAGAGTAATGGGAAGTAGGTCAATGTCAAATACTTGACCCAGAAGATCGAGTTTACACCCAACTAGGACATGCGAAGCTTCGATTGTTTTACCATTTGCTATCTCTACTATGTGTTTCGTTACGAGAGGTGTAGGACTTAACCCTAACTGAAAACTGAACCCCAAAGACACGTAACTCCAATCGGCACCAGAGTCAAACAAAACAGAAGCAAATACACCATTTACTGAAAACGTACCAGTAACCACGTTGCCGTCGTTCCGCGCTTCCCCAGCTCCTAACACAAACCCGCGCCCATGCGCAACATTATCCCCATTGTTTCCAGCATTGTTATTCCCGTTGTTACCCCCTGTGTTCTGCTTAAGCTGAGGGCAGTCTCGCTTGAAGTGCCCCTCGGCCCCACACTGGTAACACCCTTTTTTAGTACCCTGATTCTGCTGAGTCTGTTGTCTACCCGACTGCTGTGATGGCTGCTGCTGAGCTGGAAGTGTAGCCCTACAATCCCTTGCCACGTGCCCTGATCGGTTGCACCGATGACAAACCCGAGTACACTGTCCCTTGTGATGATAGTTACACTTGTTGCACAAAGGTAGCTTCCCCGCATAAGATCCCTGCCCTGACTTGTTACTCTGGTTTTGATTCACTGATGATGACTGGCTGAAACTGCGGTTGCTGCCAGTATCTGTCTTCTTCTGAGGCTGTGCAGAGTTGGACCCCTTGTCCATATCGTTCCACTTACGCTTGCTATCAGCAGCAGGTGCAGTGGAAGTAGTAGCGGCTGTAGTAGTACTAGAAATACGTGGTGGTAGTGAATCGCTCTCCACCTCTTGATCAACGATCTTGTGAGCCAAACAGACAATCTGAGTTAAGTTATTAAGGTTTGCCGCAGTAACCAAACCCTTCACCCGTGGAGGTAATCCCTTGATAAACAACTCAATCCTTCGAGGCATAGGTCGAGACAAATTCGGACACAAGTCAGCCAACTCATACGACCGCTTCACGTATGCTTCAATCTCAGATCCCACCATTTTCAGATCGTAATACTCGTTTTCTAATTTATGTATTTCATCACGAGGACAATATTCCTCCCTCATCAACTCTTTAAAGTCGTCCCACGTAGTGGCGTTCGCCGCCTCGATGCCTAACAGCTGAACCTGGGCATTCCACCAGGTCAGGGCACCATCTTCGAGCGTGCCCGCAACAAATTTCACTATGTCCCCAACCGGACAGTTACACATCGCGAATACGGACTCTGCCTTTTCGAACCAGCGCAAGAGTCCTACAGCCCCTTCAGTCCCACTGAAGGTCTGCGGCTAACAATCCATGAAGGTTTTAAACGTGCAAACAGGCGGATGGTGCGGATTCTGTTGCACCTGTTGACCTATTAACGAAAGAACATAAAATAAACGGGTAAGACTCAAGCATGCGACTCAAGGATAAAGAATGTTTAGTACACATCGTACCAGCCTGATAAGCCGCTAAGGCTTCAGCCACGCGAGTGTTAATGAGATCGGTTAACTCAGCCTGAGTCATAGCAATATGGCCACGTCCACCACCGCGGCCTCCACCACGTCCATCATTACGTCCGCCACGTCTGCTCATGATTCTATATATAAGAAAAGGAAGGATTCAACATACAAGTTCAAGTAGGAGGCAAGCATTACTATGGTCTCCACAGATTTCTACGTTCTAGCATAACATCAACTGGCATAGCGGAATCCCTTTTCACACTTGTCAAGTTTCACTGGGACTCACATGCATCCCACATTATTATTATGTGTGCACCCACAATAATAATCCAATTTGCATGTTCATCTCAGCTCCACTCAATTCGTGTTAGAAAGGTTCCCAAATCCAAGCAATAAAGTAGGTGACACTACAACATAGACCATGAAAGTTCAAGAAAAGTTGCACTCTTAAAACACGTATCGTGGGTTGTCATCATATAAGTTCATACTGTTGTGCCAAGTGTGCATTCACATGTAATGTTATCTAATAGCAAATACTAGGGATACTGCACAATAGTAAACAAAAGACGAACCTTGCAGTCTGGAGCTGAGTGTCATGGTCGATTTCGGATCAGTTCGGTTATAGTCTGGTTTTATGAAAACGTTTTAAAACCAAGTTCACTATAACCAGTGGCTCTGATACCAAACTGTCACACCCTCAAATTACCACTTAGGGGGTATCCCTGTTAGGCGTGTGACCACTAGTAATGAGCCACCAATTACATTGAATCCATAAGTTTAAAATAAAGTTTCATCATTTAATAGTAATAAAATCCAAACATACGTAATTCAAAAACCATCAAGTTCAGCGGAAGCTTAACGTAACATAATGTAAATACTTTCCAAACATCCATAGTAAATAAATGTTTGATAAATAAACTCATCAATGCAACCATGACCACTCACGCCCTCCAGCCAGCAAGTTCCTGTTCCCAAGTACCTAACGACCTGCGAGCATGTAACAAGTGTATCAGACAAAGCTGGCGAGTTCACAGTTTTAGAAAACGTTTGTTACCAGTTGTATGTAAAACCGTTCAATAACCAATGCAAGTAATATTGTTAATATCTCAATTCCGAACAAGACGGCTCCTGAAGTACATGACTGCCCTTCCCACGTACTCCTATCCAGTACTGGGCCCGACTGGGTCATTAGTTCACATCCGTCCTCTCTAGGAGCGGTGTGAGGGTGCCAAACCTAAGTAGCGCTACTAACTAATACCCGTTACCCTCCAGGTAACATAATAAGGGACTTACAAGAATGATAGATGAGAATATTAACCAATATACCCGTTTTTACCCAAACCACTGACTGTCCCCAACCACTGGGACGCATGCTCGAATGTAGTGAACTCACCTTTGGTTTGCTCGGTAAGATTAAAACACGTATTCCCAGTTGGTCAATTAGTTCCTATTGTAATTACAAATAACTATCAGTTTCGCATGCTCGTAAATCACGCATCCCATGTACAATTAATTCACATTCACATTGTTTGTGCATCTCACACTTATAGTACTTGTAGCATGTAATTCGAGTCATACAAACAACCTATCAGCACAACAGTAAGTAACTCAAGTTAGCAAATCTCTTAAGTTTTGTGTGACCCAATGTCACCCATCAGCCCAGCTATGGCCCAGTTAATTGCCGGCCCAATTACAAGTGCCCCGAAGACACCCAGCCCGCATAACATGCTGCTAGCCCAACTCATCTAGCAGCCCAACCTGGATGCGTTATCAACCCCTCCCTTAATTAGTCCATAATAATTATCTAGTCATCGGCCCACACTTCCAAACTAAGCGGCCCAACTGTTCACATTTTTTTTATTAGACCAAACCCTATACCCGATTCATTAAATGGTTGTTTCCATATCTGATACTTTCCCCATACCGTTTGCAACCACTATGTCTACACATATCATTAACCATATAAATCACTATACTCTATTCACATATATGACATGCTGGGCCGATTATAACTAACATGGATAGTCTACATCAATAAGCAAGAAACTTCAACACACATTCATTTTGCACCACATACAATGTCACGGGTATGTTTCATGAATCCCGCTGATGTATCCAGCCTATTAAACCAGTCCAGCGGATCAGTTACTGGCCTAATTCGGGCCCCAAGGCCAACATTTCAAACTCAAAGTAAGCCTACGTTTTCCTACAGTTACATGCGGCCCAACCACCATTTTACCCATTGATCCTAATCGATTCAATAACGGATAGCAAACCAACTAGTATGTACGTAAATTGTTAACGTATTTGGTTCAAACCTACGTCGATATCCTATGTTCACGGTTTACATTAGTGATCCGAGGATCGGCTAATCATACAATCGTATACGTAATCCACATTACAAACACAGATTAAATCATCACAAACAATTTCGGCTGCAATCGTATACGTAATCCACATCGCAAACATAGATTAAATCATCAAAACAATTTCGGTTGCACGTTTAATACATATCACGATCATATAGTTATCAATTCCTACCATCAATAGGGATTATTAGCAATTTAGATCCATATCATTATTAGCAATCGTATACGTAAGGTTTCATGTACATGATTTAGATCCATATCATTATTAGCAATTTAAACAGTCAAGTCAACAATCATTATCACACAAAACATGAAATGACTAAATGAGAATTACTAACCAATAGCTTGATTAATTTAGATGCAAACCGAAACAGGAAGGGGGGGGGTCTTGTTGCTGCCGTCACACAAAGGGGTGCAAGGGTAGGGTTTGCAAGTGTTGCTATTGTGAGTTGTGGAAAATACAAATAAAGGTTACGTAACTTATACATAAAGTGGGCCTATGATCTTTACTTAAAATCTAATCACATGCCAAACATCCCTAACCTGGGCCGAGAGCAGCCTTGGGTTTCACAAAGTGTGAATTGGGCCAAGGTCATGAGGTGAATACTTGGCCCATATACGTGCGGCCCAATTCATTCGGTTTTTCTAAATCAGTCGAACGACACACAAAACGCTTAACAATTTCCCGTATAATTAATCAGTTAAACATACTTTTAATCAGTCAATCGCACGTAATCATTTAGTTGCATAGAGACACGCACAAGAAGTTGTGGAATTTCAAGCAATGCTAACCTTAAATGCCCGGGTTGTCACATTGCAACCTATATCTGTGCAAAACATGAATGGTGATGTTGAAGTTTATGAAACAAAGACAGAGTTAAACAGTGGTACGTTACGTTACGCCGTTGATGGATGGAGGAAATTCATGGATGATAACCAGTTGCAGTTTGGACACATGTTGCACTTCACATATGTAACTTCACAGAGGAAGATTGTGTTGAACGATGTAACTTCAATCTAACGAAGACTGCTATAAAGTGTGTTTAAAACAGCTATGGTTTGGTAAGTTGTTTGTTAGTCTTTTAAATAGATACATTTTGGTGGTTGTGGTGATGAACATGAAAACTTTGCGTACTTTCCTATGGTTTAGTTTATTTAGATGTTTTGTAATGATACCAATAACTTATTTTGTAATAGGTTTTTAATGTTGTTAGTGTTTGATATGTCTATTATAGTAAGTAGTTACAATCTTCATATTTCCACAATACATTTTTTTTATTTAATTGGAAAGATGCGATCAATCTCATTTTCCTAAAAAAAATATTGAATATAAGGTAAGTAAATTCATTTATGGAAATCTATATTACAATTTAATCACTTCCAAAAGTAACATATTACATAAATATCTTTCCATTTTTTGTATGTTCTATCTCTATATATTGATATAGATTTGTTCCAATTTGTTAGTTCTATATCCCCCTTTCATTTTGTATTGGCTGATTCAATAAGAATTGATCAAAACACTTATCTTCCGTTGCTAATTTGCTCATGGGTATTCAACCTTTGAACTCGGTTAGTTTGTTCACTTTGTATTTTAATCTATTGTTATTTAATGATTTACCATCTTATTTGAACCTGTATCTATTTTTTTTCACAATATTTGTTTTCACATAGTATCATTCACTTAAGTTGCATGCTGTCATTATAGTGTATCTTTATAGTAATATATGTATACATATATAATACACAAATCATAATTGTTATGTATTTCATATTTTTTTTTGTTCCGATGTAGTTCAGATCATGGAAGCTATTGATTTTGACACCTTAGTCGTGGAAGTTTTGTCTAGGCTCCCTGCAAAATCAATTTGTCAATTCAAATGTGTTAGTAAAGCATGGTGTGTAGAATTATCAACTAAGCAGTTTGCCATTTTGCATTGTGTATGCCTTAATAAATCTAAAAATCGGAAGCTAATATCTTTGAATGATATGTCAATAGATGTTGATAAGGTTATCTGTGGCAAGATTGAATTTGGTTCAATGAAAAGTATATCTTTTCCTATCGAGACTTCACTTTGTACTACGACCAATCTAACGACCTTATAGTACTCCACATCAAGCGTCGTTACAATAATGTATTTGCAAGTGTCTATTCTCGACGTTTTGGTATATGGAGAGATGTCGAATTCATCAATACAACTAACTTTGGTTCAAGTTATTATGCGTTGTCTGCTGGAACACTATCCGCTAAGACTGTATACTTCATTGTTTCACAATCTTGGTGGGTAATTGGAAAGAAGTTTATAGTTGCTTTTGATGTTTTATCTGAAACATTCAAACTTATTAATTTTCCTTTGACTAAAGATCTTATTCCTAGCCAAGGGCATCTTATCACATTGAACCAGAATATTCAAATGTTTGTTGTTTCCGAACCTGAAGAGCATATTGTTGAACCCTTCAAACTCAAAGGTGAAGTATGGCATAAGGTTTTATCTTTTCAGAATTCTCAAACAGTTTCTTTCCAAAGTAGGCGGCACCAACCACATATAATGGAGTACAACACATGGATTTTAATTAGTGATTGGGGACATATGGTTACCGTTAAAGTAACGGACGAAGAGTTGCATTATTTACAAGATGTTGATACATTTAACGGAGATAATGGAGCGTTATTTATAGAGACTATTATTTCTCCTTTTAGTTAGAAGTTATATAATTTGTTTTGGTTCTGTTTTTATTGTTCCCAAGTACTCACTTTATTATATAATTTATTTGTTTTATTTTGTTTTTAGAAATTATTATTTTTTTCATATTATTTTTTGTTCACTAATGTGAATTCATTCTATTGTTGATATACAGTGTTGTGCAACTACTTTTTGTTTATATCCGTTTACATAAATTTTATGATTTATGAGTCCGTATAAAATATAGATCGATGTACACAATTACCACCATAATGGTTTGTTACAGTTTATATATGAATCTTGATTGATTAAATATTACTTAACATGTGATCCAACATACCAACTCTGTAATGTAACATTTTTTTTTAAATTCCCAGCAATGCCTAAACGACCAAAGATTGACTCCGTATACAATGACATTGATAAAGAAAACACTCAGGATGGTAAGTTATTTAAAGTTTTACAGTTTTTTTCCTTCTCAATTATTTGATTATATATATATATATATATATATATATTTATCCGCAGTTCACCGAAATGGAAACACATCCTCCGACATTGTTAACGGTATAACACTTATTATTTCATTGTCCATTTATATTATTTTACACCTACTTAGTTAGCTAACTATTATGCTCGAATTGTTTATTAATTCTTCCATTTTTTTTATTTATGTCTCTTCAAAGTTCGACGAGGCAGAAGACCTTTATCAAGCATAACGAATGGTATTATTTTAACTATATATTTTTGTAACAAACTGAAAATTATTTTTTCCTTATCTACAACTAACTATTTTGATTTGTTATTGTTTGTTCATTATAATTTTTGTCAATATGTCTACGATTTTCTGTTAGCTGTCCTCCCAATTGTTACTCGAGACGAGGCATCTCATAGAAGAAAATTAAGAAAATTATACTTGGATAATAAGAGATCAAATGGGGGAACTACATCGTCATCCCTCAATATTGTATCCACCAATATTAATTCCACTTCCACTCCGTGTGTTACACAACATCGTCCAGAGTTTCACCTGATGGTATGTTATTTTAGACGCTATACATTGGTTTAATTTTTTGTATATTATTTTAGTTACGTTTAGAAATAATTAACTTTTTTATAAATACGTGACAACGAATTTATTTGGGGTGCTTTAATATTTTCTATTAGTGACTCTGATTCTACAAAACAAGGATAGAGATAGCATGCGATTACCTAGATCTATTATTGACAAAAGAAGATCTACTACCATAGGTGTTACATCGGATAACATAGTCAACAAAATTGGTTGTCACAATTTTGAATCCACTCCTGATGTGGCTAATAATGTTACTCCAAGTCCATCAAGTATGGTAACAAGTAAGTAATTTTTTAATTTAATGTTTTTATATTTTTTTATGTTTGTATTGTTTTGCATCGATATTTTGAGTATGCTTTTTGTCAATTGTAGTAGGTAACATTATTTGTAGTACCAACAATCGGACAACGAGAGAAAAAGGTTTTCGAATTAATATTTCAACTGGCATCACTTCAACCACCTGCACATCATCATTGAACTGTAATTTGCAAAGGCTATCATCTGGGAAACGTAAGTTGGTATCCAAACCATGTATTTCATCTCTTATACCAATGATCGACTTGACCACAGAGGAAACCGTCGAACGAGATCCTTATAAAGGTGTTTCCACAGGTTAGGTTTGGTGATAAGTAGTGCTACATAGTGTAAAAATACCAAGTCTTAAATATGTCACACCCCAATTTTTCCACGTGTCACCGGTGGGCCCGGTGGGGAGTATAGTGACGTAGTTGGCATCATCATAGACAAACAACACAATATATAAATGCACAGCGGAAGCAGAAGATAAATATATTACATTCCGAATATAAGTAATGTAAAAGTATTACAACGGAAGGTAAAGGATCCACAGGCGGATCAATAAAAGAAAACTGTTCAATAGACTTTAGGCATCTAGGATTTGCAAGATTCCCTAGTAACGCCCCGAGCTCCCAGCCAATTACGCATAGTACCTGCCACTTAACCTTTTGGAAAATACGTCAGTTTACACTGGTAAATACAATTAACTGACTCAGTTTGGAAAAAGAGTTTGAAAAGTGATTCGAGTGCAAACGGCACAAAACATCTTGACACATTGATTAAGATGCACAGAGGCAAAATTAATCTTTATACTTGGGACAATTTTATTAATAAAAATCTTATATCCGATTTACATGGTTGTCCAACATTTAGGGCCGGTGATTATACAATACAAGCCGGACAAGATTAATCGACACACCACAAATATAATCTCACAAGAAGATAATCTCACGAGTGAGTATACGTTATACATATGCAACAGGAGGTGTTTTGCCTACACCTTGTGCTTACGTCGTGGCCATTCACTTTTTAAAATGAGCCAAGGATATCCAGGACACGGTCATTAACCCCCAATGTTATTTGTTATCAATCAACACAGAATTAAAACGGGATTATGCAATTTAATCATCTCCGATTAAACAGTTTCTACACCCGACCAAGCGGTATTTTTATAATACCGTATCCCAAGCCCGTATAAGGGAAAATAAGTTAAAAGTATTTACCTGAGCTAGCTCCTGTCTTAAATAGCAAGAATAATAACTCAGCCGTATTCCTAAGTAAGCGTAGGTACAATTTACTGGAAAGCTCTAGTCTGGAACGATGGTATAAATAACCAATTAGAATACTAACGGGTCTTTAATTAAGCCTAAGCTTTGACCGGTTAGTTTTAAGGATGATACGGTTAAACGCACGATTAAGCGAAAGACCGGATGGAATGTGATTTAGACCCGACAAGCTTGAATACTTGTATAATATGGGTATACTAAATACATCCTGGATTTTGAGATAAAAATGATAACGTTTGACCCGCTTCGGTCAATTTACGCAAACTAGTTACGTAACTCGAACCGAACGCAAAAAGGGCGTTACGGGTAGCCAAATAAGTCAAATGCAAGTTCCCTGAGATAATATGCTTTAAATATGACATAATATCAGTAAGTTATGTTCTATATTGCCCGGGATAATTTTAAACTCAATTTATGCCTTAGAAGGGCATTTTGGTCATTTAAAAGATCATAAAAGAGTAAAATTAGAAGTCTGAGTTTCGGGTCTGGTTCATACAGTAAATATACTTAATTTAACATGTTATAACAGTAGGGTATGACCCATATGTCAAATTTATCATTTAAAACCAAACTATGCACCGTAGGGGTATTTTAGAAATTTCACAAGGGCTAAAAATGCCAAACTGGAAATCTGAGTTCATATACTTATACTTACTGTTATTATATGAAAATATACTAATTACATCAGTAGATATAAGTCTTATATGTTTAAAACGAGTATAACGCTTACTATACGCTTAAAACGCTAAAAATGCGATTTAAGGGCGTTTTCGGGTTTTCAAAGAAAAGCTGAGATTTTTATATTTCCAGAATACTTGAAATACTTTATTCAACAAATAAAAACAGTAGGAAAAGGTTTCGGGTCAAAAGAAGGTATAAAACTCATTTTATGGCTTTAACGGTAAAAACCGACATAAACCGAATCGACTAAGCGATCTAAGATACGTTCAGCCAAAAATTAATTAAAAATCATCAAAAATCCCAAAATATTATAATACATCAGTGGGTAAAAAGTTTTATATCAAAACGTGGCCAGAAATGGGTTATATGCGAAAAGGGCCGTTTATGTAACTTTAAGATATAGTTTTACGCTAATGGCCATAACTCAAAATCTGGACCACCAACTGATCCGAAATTTTCGGTGCAAGTTTATATATTAGAAATAAAGATTTCTACTCTTTCACTTTTCCAGAAATCACGTTTTATCTCAAAAAGGGCAAAATAGTCAACTTTATGCATAAATCGGAAACATGCATTTGAATCGGCTAAGTATAGACTCAATCAACAAAAATTCCAGAAAGTTTTACCAAAATAAAAATGGTCAAAAATACTTTCCAATACAGATCTCGAACATGCATGTGTGAATCCGAATCGATAGTCTACGAGATAATCGTTTTACAAGACTTTCGGTTCCGATTCGTGTCTATACTATAGATTGTCGAGTTGATGATGGTAAAACACATTCTTATATGTATTACAAGTTATTTATGATGATCAATCAGATTGCATGTCTAATATATTAACATTCAAGCTTATTTTTGCAAAAATCACTTCTGTTGACCTTTTAGAAACATGTTTGACTCGACAATTAGCATGCATATAGTGGGATTCAGATAGTACCCTTTAGAGGGTTTGTTTCCCACATAAATACCAACATATATCAGGTTTCAATTCGAGAAATGACTGAAAGAAATCCGTTTAATCAGAAAGTCAAAGCTTATGAACAAACAGTTTGACTTTTAGCAATAATCAAAGCAAGAACGGATTAGAGAACGAATTGGAAGCTTACAAAGGTCCTATAGGTGCTTAGAGAACACTAGGATGTTGCCTTGATGATCAGAAATGCTCCAGAAATGCTTGAGAGAGTTTTGCAAGTTGAGAGTGTTCTTGATCACAAAAGGAAATGCCAAGAAATGGGGTTTTGATCTGATTTAAAGATGGATTCAGAGGTTTGAGGATAGGTTACTATTGCCATAGGCATGCAAGGGTGTTTATTGGAGCTTTTGGAGGTGCCATGAGCTGTTACCAACTTCAAATTCGGACCAGAAATGCAAAATTCGCGAATTTATGTTACTGGGGGTCTCACGCGGCCCGCTTGGGGTGCCAGGCGGGCCGCCTGGCTTTGTCTGATCCCCAAAACTTTGTTAAATGTTGCAGTTTGGTCCCTGCACTTTGGTTACGAGGTTTTGGCCACTTTTCTTGACTCGTAAACCCCCAAACTTGGTTTCTAGGAACCTTGGGACATTTACCAACATGGTAATGTCCTCGGATAACTTTGCGCTCAACCGAAAAGCCATGAAATTCGACGTTGACGCTTTTAGTCCCTCAAGTACGGTTTTGGCCATAACTTTCTCATACGTTGACGAAACTTCATGAAATTTTTACCACATATTCTAGTGAGTATATTTTAGCTTTACAAAGCTTCGGGTCTGCCAAAAGTTCACTCAGAGGTATAAATTCAACATGTTGACACTTTTGGCCCCTATAGTTTACAATACTTCACTTTTGTGCAATTTCCGCGTCGTATGACCCATGAACCATCCGTTTAAGGTTATAAACATTATGTTGGGTTATCATAGAGTCTATTTATCCATTGTTGACACTTTGGACCCTTACGTTCCATAGTTTTCACTGTTTGTCACTTTTAGTCCCTCTAAAGTATGTTTTCACATACCGGACCCTTATGACACGTGTCAAGACATTATTGGACGAAATTTTTCGAGGTGTTACATCCTCACCCCCTTAAAAGAAATCTCGTCCCTGAGATTTACTGAAATAATTGGGGATATTTTCTTTTATCGTGGATTCCACTTCCCACGTATATTCGGGAACTTTACGGGAATCCCATTTGACCTTAACAATAGGCACATGCTCCCTTCGAAGCTTCTTCACCTGTCGGTCCTCAATCGACAAAGGTTTTTCCATGAACTTCAAACTCTCGTCTATGTGTATATCTGTATGCTGTATAACCAGTGATTCGTCAGTGAAACACTTCTTCAAACTACAGATGTGGAACACATTATGAATAGCGCTAAGCTCTTCAGGCAAGTTTAACTTGTAAGCGACTGACCCGACACGTTCGACAATCTCGAAAGGTCCTTTGTATCTCGGGCTTAGCTTGCCTTTCTTACCAAATCGCATCACCCCCCCTTCTAGGGCGATACCTTAAGTAACACTTTATCACCTACTTCGAAGTGAAAATTTATGCGTCTTGAATCCGCATTCGATACGGGTTTATCATTATATCACAAGTCTTCCAACCGTTATGTGATAGTGCTCCTTGACTTATTGGCGAAACACATCCCTTAATCCTTAGGGTGTAATACATTGCGAGCTCCACCAAGCTCCTTAAATAGGCTTTTAGCTCATAAGTTATATGATCTATGATACATTCGATTCCTTCGAATGATTTTTATATATAATCAGAGTTTAACTAGCCTAATACTTATTAATTTGGCACACCCTTCCATAGTGATGTCTTTGATGAACCTTATTTCTTAACAAGGACTTAGGAGGGTTGCTATTTTCACAACTCTTTGATTTTTCTGCCAAAACCGGCAAGCTTACAGATGATCATGGATTTGCCTGATCTTATTCGTTGTTTCCAAGGCAACTATCAGACCGGATGATTGGACTTACCAATCTTCTATTTAACAATAGATAATCAACATCCCATCTAAGCAAGGTCTGCAAAGGAGCAGCCTTGATACTTATACATCACTATTATAGGAATGCTTATCTTAATGTGAAATGGTTCTTCCAACCATTACTTAAAACTAATCTTAAGGGATAGTTAATTCTCTCAGTTAGTCGAACAATCGACGATCCTGGGCAGCTGATGGAAATTCTTAATTGTTGCCTAATTTGGGTTGTGGTATTCAATGCATCAGCAGAATGAACCTTCTTTCTTAATTAACAAAACCGATTTCTTCAGGATATCGAGTTAGGCTATATGAATCCTTTACTTTAAAACTTACTTATTCGGGGTTTCGATTCTTCCAATGTTGGTACTAGCTACCTTGAAGGTTTCATAACAGACTAACCCGAAATGGGATATAGATCTTAACTCTACTTGCCTCTCAAGAGGTGAACATGGCAATTCTTATAAGGAAGCTAATTATGATACATAAAGATGTCAGAGATTTCCGTACTCTCAGGCTTTGGCTCATCTATCGCTGTTGGTGTCAGATAAATGACACATTCCCCTTTACCATTGCAAAGATGCCCTAAGTAGAGATACTTATAAGGACATTTTTATATAGGATATCTTCTTTGAATACTACTAGTCGACTTTAGTACTATATGACTATTGGGACATCTTCGGGGATCCCATGCATTAAACCTCCATACTGATCAGGCATGGAAGCAATCTATGGGACGCACTAGGATACACAAATCCTCATATGGCACTCTTATCAAACATAGTTTGGCATTCGCAGACGATAGAAAACAAAGAGAAAATAATAAAATAAAATAAATAATATATATTGTCGTACTCTTTCTGGGGAAGAGTACTCCAGATTCTTATGAAAGGATTTTCTCCGAGGATGCGAGAGAGGTCATGAAAGATTCCATTGGTAATTTTATACTTCATATTTAATATATGGAGTTTTTATGAAGAGTTTTTTTTTTTTTTTTTTTTTTAAAAAAATCTGACATACTTATAGCTTACGAAGGGTTTACTGGTATCCGAACCAAAAATAAAACTCTTAGCATTTAAATTACTGATAAAACGACAAGGAATTGTACCTGATGTCATTATTTATGGGCCAGCTTAGGCACTTTAGGCGTTTTCAATTTTTGGCTTTACTTCCTCCGTCGCATTTCCTTTGACATTTTTAGGGCACGTAGTCTTGATGTGGCCTTTCTCATTACAGCCAAAACAAACTGCATTCTTCATGTCCTTACAGTCCAATGCTTTATGTCCCTTAGACTTGCAGATCCCACAAGCCCTGGGCTGTGATTTGGATCTTAGTTCGAACCTGCATTTCCCATAATGGCGCTTCTTGCAGGTCTCACATACTGGTTTCTTGTCAGACTTTTGTTTGTTCTTTTTCTTAGAACTCTGGGAGTTATCTACCTCCCTTTTCCTTTTTAGTTCATCCTTTGCATCCGAGGCATGAACGAGATCCTCCTCAAGAGCAAGGAAATGTGGTCCTAGATAAAACTTGGACCGAGCAGCATGGGGCTCCTTTAACTTTTTCACAGCCTTCTTTACAGCTTTTCCAACGGCTGCGTCTATCATAGTCTGAAGAACATCTTTGGAAATTCTAAGGTTTACAATTTCAGCATCATTAGCATGTGTCGCGTCATCAATGGCGCGATTGACTGTTATCTTACCCGAGTTTGCCATACTCGATATTGATTCCTAATACCAATAAAACAATTTCTTAGTTGAAATCCAACAACTGCTATTTTTCACTCTGATGGCCTTAATATATACTAACCATGGTGTCAATCACCTATACAGGCTATTATAGCACTAACATTCTTAATGAACGTTATTTAAAATATATTAATATTACTTAGCCTAGGTCGCAAAAGACCATCAATGGCATTAAAGGTTTGGACCTAGTCCATTACCTTTCTGACAGAGGATCAAAACGTCACATCTGACTTTATTATATTAAAGAATTTAGGGAGCTTGAAAGCTTTCCATAGGAATATCAGAAAAGAGTGATTCCTATTTAGATATAAAATATCCATCTAAGGCTTGTTGGAGCATTTTCTAAAGTATCATCGGCCAGTTCCTTCTTCGTATAAAATGACCGAAGTCCTACTAAGACGGAGACAACAGTTCTCAACAGTGATCGTTCATTATTGAATCACATGTGTCAGTATTAATTAAATTTCTGCATAAACTGCTTGATAAGGAAAAGTACCTGCTATATAGTTATCCTTCCTAGCATTCATCCGGAAGACTCATGCATTTGTTTTTCCTGGCCTCTCAGGCTTCTTTATAAGCTTTGGGCAGTTGGTTTTGATGTGTCCTTCCTCGTTACAGTTGTAGCATGTGGCATTCTTTAACCCCTTGCAATCTAAGGTTTTGTGGCCCTTGGTCTTGCAAATTCCACACAATTTAGCGCGTGGGTCTATTGTACATTTTCCAAAATGCTGCTTTTTGCAGTTATTGCATTTGGGTCTGTTATCAGACTGACTCGAGTTCTTCCTCAACTCGGAATCTTTCCCATGCTCCGAGCTTCCCTTCTTCTTCTTACTAGTTTGATGAGAGTTTTCCTCCTCTCTTTCTCTTCTTCTCTCGCCAGAAGCCTTAACAGACCTAAGTCTGATTGCATCTAAGGTGAGAGATAAGGATAAGTCCACCGCGGACCTATATGTGGTTGGCCTAGATGCTTTAACATTTCCTTTTATCTCTGGTGCTAGGCCTCCAATGAAACACGCTATGCGTTTAGGTTCAGGGGTGACTAGATAAGGAACTAGGCGGGACATAGTGTTGAAACTTGTCACATATGCCGGACAATTCAAATTTTCCATGACCAAAGTCAAGAAGTCTGATTCTATCTTTTCTACTTCATGCTGAGGGCAATAGTTTTCCTTGACTAAAGCAACAAATTTACCCCAAGATAGGTTGTAGAGTAGAACTTTCCCCGTGGCTTGGAGCAATGATCTCCACCATGCCAACGCTTCTCCTTTAAATGATTGTGAAACAAATTTCACAACATCTTGCTCCGCACAACCGCTGATGTCAACAACAGCGTCCATCTCATCGAGCCATATCATGCAATCGATGGCCCCATGTTCTCCTGTAAAGTCTCTGGGCTTGCAGGAGATAAAATATTTATATGAACAGGTCTTAACTGGTGCCTCTTGATGAAACACAACTTGTCTAGATGGAACACTCCTTTGATTTGACAAGTTATGGTCATCGTCCTTCCTTGACTCATGTGTTTCAGGAGGGGGCTCACTACGAGCCATAGATAGAGTCTTGGAGTGGGTATCGTTTGATTCATCATTCTGTCGATCGAGAGCTCGAGTAACAGCATAATCTATCATTGCCTGCAGTTCTGCTCCAGTTACACTAATTCTGGTAGTATCATTGCTCTCCTTCACACGACTGTTAACTTCATCTAACCCAGCCATGTAGCTTGATTGCTACATAATTATTAACAATGATTTATTCAGAGATTATTATGAAATCATCATCTTTGACGATTTATCAACCATGGTAATATAAACCATATTGGTTAACTTGTTAGTTATATTTAATTAGTATTTTCCATTATAATTTATCCTAGTTATAAAACATTAAGGATATTAAAGTGGCGCATAAGGCCTAGTCACAAGGACAGTTCTAAAATTTTTTGTAAGCCATGATTTCAGAGAATCGAGGCATTTAAGGTTCGAATCACATTCATTACCTTCTATTGACAGGGAGTTGTAGACTTCAACTGTCTTTTGTCCTTTAGGACAATAGGCATAGCCCGTGGGCGTTCCCCTCTTGAGGGATGGTTATAATATGATCATCTTCTCAGATGCTATTAGTCGAGATCGTATGGATCCTACCGACTATTATGCTTGGACCTGGTCCAACACTTTTAGACAGGAGGTCAAAGACCACCACCGTCGTTGTCTTGTCGGACAACAAGTTTAGCCCGGAGGCACTTCATCACTATCGGATGTTTATAATGTGATCATCTTATAGGATGACACAAGCCATGATTTCTAAATCACTAGGCTAGATAAGAAAATTGGAAGAATCCAATATAAGTTTGATTGTTGTGATTTATCGAATCACATTTGTCAGGAGTGCTAACACGTTCTTAGGCGTTAACAAGGATCTGAATCCCTTGGGTAGGTTTCACCATCTTGGCCGCGTAGGCTAGATTTCACCTTTAAGATTCTTTTTAAAAAATTGCCTACTGGCAGGGAAGGAAGGATATTTATTTTATTCAGGATTTTATCATAAATCCTAATTTATAAGTTAATAATAGCACAAATGGCCTAGTCGCGTAGACAAGTTAATTTATAAGCCATGATCGTCTGGGATCGAGGCATTTAGTAATAGCACAAAAGGCTTAGTCACGCGGACAAGTTTAATTGATAAGCCATGATCGTCTGGGATCAAGGCATTTAGTAATAGCACAAAAGGCTTAGTCACGCGGACAAGTTTAATTTATAAGCCATGATCGTCTGGGATCAAGGCATTTAGTAATAGCACAAAAGGCTTAGTCACGCGGACAAGTTTAATTTATAAGCCATGGTCGTCTGGGATCAAGGCATTTAGTAATAGCACAAAAGGCTTAGTCACGCGGACAAGTTTAATTTATAAGCCATGATCGTCTGGGATCAAGGCATTTAGTAATAGCACAAAAGGCTTAGTCACGCGGACAGGTTTAATTTATAAGCCATGATCGTCTGGGATCAAGGCATTTAGGTGTGAATCAAAGTTCATTACCTTTTCTTGACAGGGAGTCATAGACCACCACTGCCTTTTGTCTTATATGACAATTAGTATGGCCCGTAGGCGCTACATCACTATTGGATGTTTAATAAGTTTGGCCCGCGGGCACTACATCACTAATGGATGTTTTAAATAAGTTTGGCCCGTAGGCATTAAAAGATAATTATGTCCTTATAAGGACTAATAAGGAAAACGATTTTCAGTAAAAGGAGTTTCTTCTTCATCTCATTTCTGAATGCTTTCTCCTTGTATGTTCGTTCCATTTTAGCCGTGGTACGAGACTCAGTGTGACAACTCGAAATTCCAAGATTTGATTTCATATGTATTACACGAACATGTATTGACTAATTGTTTAATTGCACATTTGATTGCCATATTGTGAAACTTGTATTATGTGTTAACTAGTTAGTGTGAAACATGGCCCAACTTTCGAAGGATGTCCCACGAAACATGATGCATGAATCGAAGGATGTCGAAACACATCCTTCGATCCGAAAGATCATCCTTCGGAATGATGAATCTCGAAACATATCCTTCGGCCCAGTTATTCTAATGGGCTTGGCCCATTCATGTAAAATGTTTATATACGAGTATTACATGCAAGTCGGCAGTTTTTCTAAGAACCCTAGTTTTCATTGTGTGTGTGACGGCAATCACAACCAACCGGAGATTTCTTGCTGAACGATTCCCTTTTTGCTTTCAATTCCGGTTAGTATTTAAGGTGTATGTGATTTCATGATTTACCAATTTACTTGCAATATGTTGACTGTATGATTAACCGGATACGTATACTAATCGGATATATGTTAATCGAATTGTTCATATCGTGATCGGTTAGTATGGATGTTTTGAAAGATGCTAGGGTTGTATGTTAATCGGTTGTGCATGATTGGTAGGATTTGGATGTTCATCGGATTTGTATGCAAATTGGATCTGTTGTGATTAGGGTTAATGATAAAGCTTGTGGATTGGTTGTGATGTATACACTACGGATTGTTATTGTTCACTGTTCTTGAAAACGGAATCGTATAGGATAAAGTGTTATGCTTGTTAATCAGATTAGGGTTCTAGATAAACGTGGGAATCATGCTTGTTTGATCTGGTTGATATTTACTAAATTGTGAAAATTGTGTTAAGGGATAAACATAACTGATATTGACTGAAAGATATTAGCTGTTCGAACCATCATTTGACCGAAGGATACTTGTTGACCGAACCATAGTTCGACCGAAAGATAGTTGGACCGAAAGATAGTTGGACCGAAAGATAGTTGGACCGAAAGATAGACATGGTCCGAAGCATAACCTTCGGTCCGAAGGAAAATGGTGATAATGGACTGTCGAAGGATGAATTATGAATCGAAAGATATTAGGGTTTTGATAATGCTTTGAACAGTAGAACATATGTTGAATTAATTGTTATGCCATGCTTGGTGATGAACATATTCGTGTAATACTACGTGTTGTGCCGATATGCAAACTGATTGCTATGTGAACAATTAACTGCATGCGTACAATTGCGAACATGAACTGATTTGTTATACGTGCATACACTAGGACGTGATTAATTACTTGTGAGTGCATAACCTAGCATACCGAGCAAACCAAGGTGAGTTCACACTCCTACTAAGGCATGGGATTCCCGGGTTGTGGGAATGGGTTAAAGGTTATTATTGAAAGGAACGTACATATGCTTTACTAGACTGTCACCTATCATGTCCTCGGATGTCGGGACGGTTACGTAGGTTGGGATAACACCTACGGGTTCACATGCCATTCTATCCTCGGTTACGAAGGATACGCACGTAAAACCTACGTGTACGCATTACTTACTTCTATCCTCAGGTTACGAAGGATACGTGCGTAAAACCTACGCACACTTTATACACACTTCTGTTCTCGGACGAAGAACAGGGATAATAATACGAACAGTCTAGTGGTCACTCAACATGGGAAGCCCCCACCAGCATAACTTACTATCGGCCCTGTAGAGCCACCTGTTACTTACTGTTACACATTTACTTACTGTGAACTCGCTCAACTAGTTTGTTGATCATACTGTTACATGCCTTGCAGATCGTTAGGTACTGGGAGCTTGCATTGGAGAAGCGGGTCGTTGTGGACGAGGATCGTGTTTCTTATGTTGAACTGTTACAACGCTTAAACTATTTACTACTGTTGGTTTCTTTACTATGCTTCCGCTACACTTTAAAACGTTGATATGTTTTGAACACCTTTTGTATTGAATGGATGGTTTTCTTTTATCTTACTTAATATTAAATGCATGTTCAATATGATTGGTGGCTTGATCCTGGTCAGTCACGCTCCCAAGCGGTGATACTCCGCAGGTGGATTTTGGGGTGTGACAGATTGGTATCAGAGCCATTGGTTATAGAGAACTTGGTTTTAATATGAGAAAACGTTTTTATTAAAACCAGACTATAACCAGAACAGTGCTCTCAACGATCCACAACGACGCTTCGCTCCACGTGCAAGACTCAACTTCCTAGGTAATAAGGTTTATGTTTATTGCCTACATGCTAGAATTTGCATAGAACTTTGCTCGTAGTATGCTTACATTACTTTGCTCACGACTTGACATTGCATGAGAATACTTATGTGCTTACATTCTTCTGTCATCGCACTATTCGCGAACCTTTCTCACTTATGTTGCCTTTGATGTGAAGATCAATGGCCGCACGAATTACCATGACTCAAGCCCAGCTAGAGGCTCTCGTTGCTGCGGCAGTTGCAGCCGCCCAAGCAGGTAGTATACCCTGCAGTATAGACACTAGGATCTTTAGATCCTACATTAATTCTCGTACTTAACTTTGCCCTATTCGTACACAATAGGTCAACCCGCTCAGCAACAACCTGCGTGTACCTTCAAGACTTTCATGGACTGTCGTCCTAGCTCGTTCAGTGGCACGGAGGGGGCAGTCGGACTCCTCCACTGGTTTGAAAAGATCGAGTCGGTTTTCGAAATGTGTGAATGCCCTGAGGCTCGCAGGGTGAAGTTCGCCACTGGCACACTTGAAGGGATTGCGCTCACTTGGTGGAACGCACAAGTGCAGATCTTAGGGTTGGCAGCTGCTAACGCCACACCCTGGAATGAATTCAAAGAACTGATCAAGAGGGAATACTGCACTAGAGAAGACATTCACAAGTTGGAGGACGAGTTGTATAACTTGAAAATGGTTGGTTCGGAAATCGAAGCTTACACCAAAAGATCGAATGAGTTGGCTGTGTTATGTCCAACTATGGTGGACCCTCCATACAAGCGAATTGAGTTGTATCTCAAAGGTTTGGCACCAGAAATACAGAGCCACGTTACCTCGGCTAACCTCAACAACATCTAGGAAATTCAGCGCCTCGCTCATCGCATCACAGATCAGGCAGTAGACCAGGGCAAACTGCCAAAGCGTATCAGTGCTACCGATACCGCTACTGCTGCTACTACACTTGCTACTCCCAGCGAAAGTAAGAGAAAATGGGAGGGGGATTCTAGCAAGGGATCAGCATCGGTACAGTCACAGTCTCAGCAGCGAAAGACGGATAGTTACCAAAGTCCCAGTCAGCACTCATCGAGCAGCCACAGACAGGGAGGGTATCGAGGAAACCTTCCAAAGTGTAACAACTGCAACAGGCATCACAGCGGCCAGTGCAATAAGGGCCGTTGTCAAAGGTGTTTAAAGATGGGTCACGAGGCCAAAGATTGTAGAAGCGCTCGCCCTGCAAATCAGAATCAGCAGCCTCAGCAACCAGCTCCACAGAATCAGCAGAATCAGCAACAGGGCAACAGGGGGTGTTATAAGTGTGGGGCTGAAGGTCACTTCAAACGCGATTGCCCACAGTTGAACCAGAACCGCAACAACAACCATCAGGGCAACGGAAACCATAACAACAATAATGGGGGCAACAACAACAACAACAACAACAACGGCAATGAAGCTCGTGGTCGAGCATTTGTGTTGGGTCGAGGAGATGCAGTGAATGATCCTAACGTGGTTATGGGTAAGTTCCTTCTCGACGATATTTACGTTACTGTCTTATTTGATTCGGGTGCTGATACGAGTTATATGTCCATGAAAATGAGTAACTTATTAAAACGTACACCAACACCTCTAGACACTAAACACGTCGTAGAACTAGCAAATGGTAAAAGTGTAGAAGCCGCTCATGTAGTCAAGGGTTGTAGCATTGTTCTAGCGGGTCAGACTTTCACGATTGATCTTATACCCATAGTCTTGGGTAGCTTCGACGTCGTCATCGGCATGGATTGGTTATCTCAACATCACGCAGAGATCTTATGCAAGGAAAAAGTTATTCGTATTCCTCGCTCCAGTCAAGAACCTCTCGAAGTACAAGGTGACAAAAGTGGTGCTGTGGTTGGCATCATCTCTTACTTGAAGGCGCAGAAATGTTTACGAAAGGGGCATACTGCCATTCTGGCTCTCGTTACAGATGCATCAGCAAAGGAAAAGAAGCTGGAGGATATCCCAGTTGTACGTGACTTCCCTCAGGTGTTTCCTGAAGATTTACCAGGCTTACCGCCTCATCGTCAAGTCGAGTTTCAGATCGAATTGGCACCTGGAGCAGCGCCAATAGCCCGCGCACCATATCGTTTAGCTCCAACCGAACTGGAAGAACTGTCGAAACAGCTGCAAGAGCTCTTGGAAAAGGGCTTTATTCGTCCAAGCTCTTCGCCTTGGGGAGCTCCAGTGTTATTTGTGAAGAAGAAAGACGGTACGTTCAGGATGTGTATCGACTACCGTGAACTCAACAAGGTGACGGTGAAGAACCGTTATCCTCTTCCACGCATAGATGACTTATTCGACCAGTTGCAAGGGTCGTGTTACTATTCCAAGATCGATTTGAGGTCAGGGTATCATCAGCTGAGAGTCCGGGATGAGGACGTCTCCAAAACTGCTTTCAGAACTCGTTATGGTCACTACGAGTTTCTGGTCATGCCATTCGGGCTTACAAACGCACCTGCAGTCTTCATGGATCTCATGAACAGGGTGTGCAAACCGTATCTTGATAAGTTTGTTATCGTTTTCATCGACGACATTTTGATTTACTCCAAGAGTCAGGAGGAACACGAGCAGCACTTACGCCTGATCTTGGAACTTCTTCGAAAAGAGCAACTGTACGCAAAGTTTTCAAAATGCGACTTCTGGCTTCGTGAAGTCCACTTCTTAGGCCATGTGGTAAACAAGGATGGGATTCATGTCGATCCATCCAAGGTTGATTCGATCAGAAACTGGCCAGCACCACGTACACCGACAGAAATACGCCAATTCTTGGGTTTGGCAGGTTACTACAGGCGATTTATTAAAGACTTCTCCAAGATCGCGCAACCACTCACTATGCTTACACAGAAAGGTGTCGTTTACAGATGGGGTAATACACAGGAGACCGCTTTTCAGTACTTAAAGGATAGGCTTTGCAGCGCGCCTATTCTCTCACTGCCCGAGGGCACAGATGACTTCGTGGTATACTGTGACGCATCTATACAGGGTCTTGGTTGTGTATTGATGCAGCGGGATAAAGTTATCGCATACGCCTCTCGGCAACTCAAGGTTCATGAACGGAACTACACGACGCACGATTTAGAGCTGGGAGCTGTTGTTTTCGCGCTTAAGATATGGCGACACTACCTGTACGGTACCAGGTGCACGATTTACACCGATCACAGGAGTCTCGAGCATATCCTTAAGCAAAAGGATTTGAATATGCGTCAACGAAGATGGGTTGAACTTCTGAACGACTACGAATGCGCCATCAAGTATCATCCAGGCAAGGCCAATGTTGTGGCTGATGCCCTCAGTCGGAAAGACACTCTACCTAAGCGCGTGCGAGCGCTACAGCTTACCATTCAGTCCAGTCTTCCTGCACAGATACGAGCTGCTCAGTTAGAAGCACTGAAACCCGAAAACGTCAAAGCTGAAGCCTTACGCGGTTCAAGGCAACGCATGGAACAAAAGGAAGACGGTGCTTACTATGTAACGGGGCGTATTTGGGTCCCACTCTATGGCGGATTACGTCAACTGGTAATGGATGAAGCTCACAAGTCTCGCTATTCGGTACATCCAGGGTCGGATAAAATGTACCACGACATCAGCACTACTTATTGGTGGCCTAGTATGAAGGCTCACATCGCTACGTACGTTGGAAAATGCTTAACCTGTGCGAGAGTCAAGGTTGAATATCAGAAACCAGCAGGCCTACTGCAGCAGCCCAAGATACCGCAGTGGAAATGGGAAGAAATTTCCATGGATTTCGTTACGGGCTTACCTAGATCCCAGCGTGGGAATGACACTATTTGGGTGATCGTTGATCGACTCACAAAGTCTGCTCACTTCTTGGCTATCAAAGAAACGGATAAGTTTTCTACCCTAGCAGACGTTTACCTTAAAGAAGTTGTTTCGAGGCACGGAGTGCCCACTTCTATTATTTCGGATCGCGATGCACGATTCACGTCAGAGCTTTGGCAAGCGATGCACAAATCCTTCGGCTCACGATTAGACATGAGCACAGCATATCATCCTCAGACGGATGGGCAGTCTGAGCGAACTATTCAAACTCTAGAAGACATGCTTCGAGCGTGTGTTATCGATTTCGGCAACGGCTGGGAAAAGCACCTCCCTTTGGTGGAGTTCTCATACAATAACAGTTACCACACCAGCATTCAAGCCGCTCCATTTGAGGCATTGTACGGACGTAAATGCCGGTCACCTCTCTGTTGGGCAGAGGTGGGAGATAGTCAAATTACGGGTCCAGATATTGTTGTGGACGCCACAGAAAAGATAGCACAGATACGACAACGCATGGCGGCAGCACGCGACCGTCAGAAAGCCTACGCGGACAAGCGTAGAAAGCCATTGGAATTTGAGGTCGGGGACCGGGTCTTATTGAAAGTTTCACCCTGGAAGGGTGTGGTTCGTTTTGGTAAAAGAGGCAAATTGAATCCGCGGTACGTCGGACCATTCGAAATCTTAGAAAAGATTGGCAAGGTAGCCTACAGATTAAACCTACCTCCTGAACTCGGTGTAGTTCACAATGTATTTCACGTGTCCAATCTGAAGAAATGCCTATCAGATGAGACCCTTATAATTCCTTTTAAGGAACTCACTATCGACGAGCGGTTGCAGTTCGTCGAGGAACCAGTTGAAATCACGGACCGGGATGTTAAGGTCCTCAAGCACAAGAGAATCCCTCTTGTTCGAATTCGTTGGAACTCCCAGCGTGGTCCAGAGTATACCTGGGAACGCGAAGATCAGATGCAAGAAAAGTATCCTCAGTTATTCGAAACCAATGCATCCACTTCTGAGGCTGAAGCTACTACTACTGAATTTCGGGACGAAATTCCAAATCAACGGGGGGATGATGTGACACCCCAGGAAAACCAGTGAACGATGTAACTTACCTAGCTTCCTCAGTAAGTGCGTACCAAATTTCGGGACGAAATTTCTTTTAAGTTGGGGATAATGTGACAACTCGAAATTCCAAGATTTGATTTCATATGTATTACACGAACATGTATTGACTAATTGTTTAATTGCACATTTGATTGCCATATTGTGAAACTTGTATTATGTGTTAACTAGTTAGTGTGAAACATGGCCCAACTTTCGAAGGATGTCCCACGAAACATGATGCATGAATCGAAGGATGTCGAAACACATCCTTCGATCCGAAAGATCATCCTTCGGAATGATGAATCTCGAAACATATCCTTCGGCCCAGTTATTCTAATGGGCTTGGCCCATTCATGTAAAATGTTTATATACGAGTATTACATGCAAGTCGGCAGTTTTTCTAAGAACCCTAGTTTTCATTGTGTGTGTGACGGCAATCACAACCAACCGGAGATTTCTTGCTGAACGATTCCCTTTTTGCTTTCAATTCCGGTTAGTATTTAAGGTGTATGTGATTTCATGATTTACCAATTTACTTGCAATATGTTGACTGTATGATTAACCGGATACGTATACTAATCGGATATATGTTAATCGAATTGTTCATATCGTGATCGGTTAGTATGGATGTTTTGAAAGATGCTAGGGTTGTATGTTAATCGGTTGTGCATGATTGGTAGGATTTGGATGTTCATCGGATTTGTATGCAAATTGGATCTGTTGTGATTAGGGTTAATGATAAAGCTTGTGGATTGGTTGTGATGTATACACTACGGATTGTTATTGTTCACTGTTCTTGAAAACGGAATCGTATAGGATAAAGTGTTATGCTTGTTAATCAGATTAGGGTTCTAGATAAACGTGGGAATCATGCTTGTTTGATCTGGTTGATATTTACTAAATTGTGAAAATTGTGTTAAGGGATAAACATAACTGATATTGACTGAAAGATATTAGCTGTTCGAACCATCATTTGACCGAAGGATACTTGTTGACCGAACCATAGTTCGACCGAAAGATAGTTGGACCGAAAGATAGTTGGACCGAAAGATAGTTGGACCGAAAGATAGACATGGTCCGAAGCATAACCTTCGGTCCGAAGGAAAATGGTGATAATGGACTGTCGAAGGATGAATTATGAATCGAAAGATATTAGGGTTTTGATAATGCTTTGAACAGTAGAACATATGTTGAATTAATTGTTATGCCATGCTTGGTGATGAACATATTCGTGTAATACTACGTGTTGTGCCGATATGCAAACTGATTGCTATGTGAACAATTAACTGCATGCGTACAATTGCGAACATGAACTGATTTGTTATACGTGCATACACTAGGACGTGATTAATTACTTGTGAGTGCATAACCTAGCATACCGAGCAAACCAAGGTGAGTTCACACTCCTACTAAGGCATGGGATTCCCGGGTTGTGGGAATGGGTTAAAGGTTATTATTGAAAGGAACGTACATATGCTTTACTAGACTGTCACCTATCATGTCCTCGGATGTCGGGACGGTTACGTAGGTTGGGATAACACCTACGGGTTCACATGCCATTCTATCCTCGGTTACGAAGGATACGCACGTAAAACCTACGTGTACGCATTACTTACTTCTATCCTCAGGTTACGAAGGATACGTGCGTAAAACCTACGCACACTTTATACACACTTCTGTTCTCGGACGAAGAACAGGGATAATAATACGAACAGTCTAGTGGTCACTCAACATGGGAAGCCCCCACCAGCATAACTTACTATCGGCCCTGTAGAGCCACCTGTTACTTACTGTTACACATTTACTTACTGTGAACTCGCTCAACTAGTTTGTTGATCATACTGTTACATGCCTTGCAGATCGTTAGGTACTGGGAGCTTGCATTGGAGAAGCGGGTCGTTGTGGACGAGGATCGTGTTTCTTATGTTGAACTGTTACAACGCTTAAACTATTTACTACTGTTGGTTTCTTTACTATGCTTCCGCTACACTTTAAAACGTTGATATGTTTTGAACACCTTTTGTATTGAATGGATGGTTTTCTTTTATCTTACTTAATATTAAATGCATGTTCAATATGATTGGTGGCTTGATCCTGGTCAGTCACGCTCCCAAGCGGTGATACTCCGCAGGTGGATTTTGGGGTGTGACACTCAGCATCTCGGGCTCCGGTGTGGAGAACTCCTATTACGGCTTCTTCGCTTGGCGACGTATCCAATATGAAAATAATCGGAAGCAGTAAATTCCAGATTAGAATCGGGAGTATTCCTATGTTAAGTCTCGACTCAGAAGATTTAGGAATGTGCAATTGTGTCATTGAGATTAAACACAAAAGCTAGTGTTTAATTCACTCAATGTTGGCTCTGATACCAACCTGTCACACCCCAATTTTTCCACGTGTCACCGGTGGGCCCGGTGGGGAGTATAGTGACGTAGTTGGCATCATCATAGACAAACAACACAATATATAAATGCACAGCGGAAGCAGAAGATAAATATATTACATTCCGAATATAAGTGATGTAAAAGTATTACAACGGAAGGTAAAGGATCCACAGGCGGATCAATAAAAGAAAACTGTTCAATAGACTTTAGGCATCTAGGATTTGCAAGATTCCCTAGTAACGCCCCGAGCTCCCAGCCAATTACGCATAGTACCTGCCACTTAACCTTTTGGAAAATACGTCATTTTACACTGGTAAATACAATTAACTGACTCAGTTTGGAAAAAGAGTTTGAAAAGTGATTCGAGTGCAAACGGCACAAAACATCTTGACACATTGATTAAGATGCACAGAGGCAAAATTAATCTTTATACTTGGGACAATTTTATTAATAAAAATCTTGTATCCGATTTACATGGTTGTCCAACATTTAGGGCCGGTGATTATACAATACAAGCCGGACAAGATTAATCGACACACCACAAATATAATCTCACAAGAAGATAATCTCACGAGTGAGTATACGTTATACATATGCAACAGGAGGTGTTTTGCCTACACCTTGTGCTTACGTCGTGGCCATTCACTTTTTAAAATGAGCCAAGGATATCCAGGACACGGTCATTAACCCCCAATGTTATTTGTTATCAATCAACACAGAATTAAAACGGGATTATGCAATTTAATCATCTCCGATTAAACAGTTTCTACACCCGACCAAGCGGTATTTTTATAATACCGTATCCCAAGCCCGTATAAGGGAAAATAAGTTAAAAGTATTTACCTGAGCTAGCTCCTGTCTTAAATAGCAAGAATAATAACTCAGCCGTATTCCTAAGTAAGCGTAGGTACAATTTACTGGAAAGCTCTAGTCTGGAACGATGGTATAAATAACCAATTAGAATACTAACGGGTCTTTAATTAAGCCTAAGCTTTGACCGGTTAGTTTTAAGGATGATACGGTTAAACGCACGATTAAGCGAAAGACCAGATGGAATGTGATTTAGACCCGACAAGCTTGAATACTTGTATAATATGGGTATACTAAATACATCCTGGATTTTGAGATAAAAATGATAACGTTTGACCCGCTTCGGTCAATTTACGCAAACTAGTTACGTAACTCGAACCGAACGCAAAAAGGGCGTTACGGGTAGCCAAATAAGTCAAATGCAAGTTCCCTGAGATAATATGCTTTAAATATGACATAATATCAGTAAGTTATGTTCTATATTGCCCGGGATAATTTTAAACTCAATTTATGCCTTAGAAGGGCATTTTGGTCATTTAAAAGATCATAAAAGAGTAAAATTAGAAGTCTGAGTTTCGGGTCTGGTTCATACAGTAAATATACTTAATTTAACATGTTATAACAGTAGGGTATGACCCATATGTCAAATTTATCATTTAAAACCAAACTATGCACCGTAGGGGTATTTTAGAAATTTCACAAGGGCTAAAAATGCCAAACTGGAAATCTGAGTTCATATACTTATACTTACTGTTATTATATGAAAATATACTAATTACATCAGTAGATATAAGTCTTATATGTTTAAAACGAGTATAACGCTTACTATACGCTTAAAACGCTAAAAATGCGATTTAAGGGCGTTTTCGGGTTTTCAAAGAAAAGCTGAGATTTTTATATTTCCAGAATACTTGAAATACTTTATTCAACAAATAAAAACAGTAGGAAAAGGTTTCGGGTCAAAAGAAGGTATAAAACTCATTTTATGGCTTTAACGGTAAAAACCGACATAAACCGAATCGACTAAGCGATCTAAGATACGTTCAGCCAAAAATTAATTAAAAATCATCAAAAATCCCAAAATATTATAATACATCAGTGGGTAAAAAGTTTTATATCAAAACGTGGCCAGAAATGGGTTATATGCGAAAAGGGCCGTTTATGTAACTTTAAGATATAGTTTTACGCTAATGGCCATAACTCAAAATCTGGACCACCAACTGATCCGAAATTTTCGGTGCAAGTTTATATATTAGAAATAAAGATTTCTACTCTTTCACTTTTCCAGAAATCACGTTTTATCTCAAAAAGGGCAAAATAGTCAACTTTATGCATAAATCGGAAACATGCATTTGAATCGGCTAAGTATAGACTCAATCAACAAAAATTCCAGAAAGTTTTACCAAAATAAAAATGGTCAAAAATACTTTCCAATACAGATCTCGAACATGCATGTGTGAATCCGAATCGATAGTCTACGAGATAATCGTTTTACAAGACTTTCGGTTCCGATTCGTGTCTATACTATAGATTGTCGAGTTGATGATGGTAAAACACATTCTTATATGTATTACAAGTTATTTATGATGATCAATCAGATTGCATGTCTAATATATTAACATTCAAGCTTATTTTTGCAAAAATCACTTCTGTTGACCTTTTAGAAACATGTTTGACTCGACAATTAGCATGCATATAGTGGGATTCAGATAGTACCCTTTAGAGGGTTTGTTTCCCACATAAATACCAACATATATCAGGTTTCAATTCGAGAAATGACTGAAAGAAATCCGTTTAATCAGAAAGTCAAAGCTTATGAACAAACAGTTTGACTTTTAGCAATAATCAAAGCAAGAACGGATTAGAGAACGAATTGGAAGCTTACAAAGGTCCTATAGGTGCTTAGAGAACACTAGGATGTTGCCTTGATGATCAGAAATGCTCCAGAAATGCTTGAGAGAGTTTTGCAAGTTGAGAGTGTTCTTGATCACAAAAGGAAATGCCAAGAAATGGGGTTTTGATCTGATTTAAAGATGGATTCAGAGGTTTGAGGATAGGTTACTATTGCCATAGGCATGCAAGGGTGTTTATTGGAGCTTTTGGAGGTGCCATGAGCTGTTACCAACTTCAAATTCGGACCAGAAATGCAAAATTCGCGAATTTATGTTACTGGGGGTCTCACGCGGCCCGCTTGGGGTGCCAGGCGGGCCGCCTGGCTTTGTCTGATCCCCAAAACTTTGTTAAATGTTGCAGTTTGGTCCCTGCACTTTGGTTACGAGGTTTTGGCCACTTTTCTTGACTCGTAAACCCCCAAACTTGGTTTCTAGGAACCTTGGGACATTTACCAACATGGTAATGTCCTCGGATAACTTTGCTCTCAACCGAAAAGCCATGAAATTCGACGTTGACGCTTTTAGTCCCTCAAGTACGGTTTTGGCCATAACTTTCTCATACGTTGACGAAACTTCATGAAATTTTTACCACATATTCTAGTGAGTATATTTTAGCTTTACAAAGCTTCGGGTCTGCCAAAAGTTCACTCAGAGGTATAAATTCAACATGTTGACACTTTTGGCCCCTATAGTTTACAATACTTCACTTTTGTGCAATTTCCGCGTCGTATGACCCATGAACCATCCGTTTAAGGTTATAAACATTATGTTGGGTTATCATAGAGTCTATTTATCCATTGTTGACACTTTGGACCCTTACGTTCCATAGTTTTCACTGTTTGTCACTTTTAGTCCCTCTAAAGTATGTTTTCACATACCGGACCCTTATGACACGTGTCAAGACATTATTGGACGAAATTTTTCGAGGTGTTACAAAATACGTATATCTTATTATTGTAATGAATGTTGTATATATAACTCTAATGTTGTATGTTTTAACAGATTATTTGGATCATGGTGATCAAGTTATTACTTGTGAAGTTTGTTATGCAAAGTTATGGGATGTAGAGAAAGGAAGCGGAAGAAAAGAGGGTGGCAAAATATGTCATATGTTATGCTGTGGTTATGTCAAAGTTGTGTTACCTGATTACAAATCTGCGACACCTTATTATAAAAGTCTATTCATGTCCAATGACACTGAAAGCATGCGCTTTTTGAAGAACATTCGACGTTACAATTCTATGTTCGCGTTTACGTCAATGGGTTGTAAGGTTGACCAGACCGTTAATACTGGTAATGCTCCTTTTTGCTACAGAATTAATGGTGAAAATTATCATTCTATTGGTAGTCTTGTGCCAGAAAACGGAGGGAAATCTAAATTTTGTCAGTTATACATATACGATACTGAAAATGAGTTGGCAAACAGGCAATCAGTTTTTAGGTACCATGCATGAACTAATTTTTTAATAACATTTTTTTTAATTATATATTTACTTACTATTTCAATTTTATGAAACAGGTCTTCAGACAATGCTTCCCCATCAACCTCTTCAGACGAAACTGATAATAAGCTGATACAACAAATCAAAGCAATGTTGGATGCCAACAATGTGCTTGTGAAAATTTATAGGATGGTTAGCGATTGCTTCCAACAGAATCCTAATACCACTTTAAAGCTTCGCCTTATTGGGAAAAGAGAACAAGATGGTCGGACTTATAACTTACCTACTTCCTTCGAGGTTGCTGCTCTTATTGTTGGAGATATTGATAACGCTCTTGAGAATAGAGGTATCGTTGTCGAGACACAAACAGGGTCAATAAAAAGAATAAGTGAGTTGCATCCTTCCTATCTTGCACTTCAGTATCCTATTTTGTTCCCATATGGAGACGACGGTTACAGAATTGACATACCCCATAGGGGTGTCATTGATGTTACTAACAAGAAACGTCCGAATTGTACAATGAGAGAGTTTTTTGCGTATCGTGTACAAGATCGTAGTAACCAGTTTTCATTGATTCTAAATTCTCGACGGTTATTCCAACAGTTCTTGGTTGATGCTTATACGATGATTGAGAGCGAGCGACTTAACTTTATAAGATTTCAGCAACAAGATCTCAGGTATACATATGAGAATATCCGAAAACTAAGATATAACGGCCAACAAGATTTGTCTAAGGTTGGAAAACGTATTTTCCTTCCATCTTCGTTTACAGGCGGGTCACGATATATGATGCAAAACTATCTTGACGCTATGGCCATTTGTAAATGGTATTGTTATCCCGACTTTTTTATAACCATTACCTGCAATCCCAAGTGGCCGGAGGTTCAAAGGTTTCTTAAGGACACAAATCATAATCCGGAGGATAGGCCTGATATTTTATCGCGAATCTTTAAAATAAAGCTAGATGCAATTTGTAAAGATTTGAAAGACCATCATTTGTTTGGAAAAGCTTCAGCTGGTATGTTATTAAATTTACTTTTTTTGAACATGATCTCAATGATAAGTAATAGTTTCTTACCTTTTTGTGTAGTTGTTTACACTATTGAGTTTCAGAAGCGAGGATTGCCTCATGCGCATATGTGCTTATTCATGGAGAATGATTACAAACTTCAACTGTAGACCATGTTGATTAGTTTATTTTTGTAGAAATCCCTGATATAAACCAAGACCCGGAACTATATACGCTTGTGAAAGACCATATGATTCATGGTCCATGTGGTAACGCTAGAATGAGCTCTCCATGTATGGTTGATAGAAAATGTTCGAAAGGTTTTCCCAAGAAATTTCAAGATCACTCAACCTTGGATTGTAACGGATTTCCCTTATACAGAAGAAGAGATGACGGTTCCTTCGTTTTAAAAAATAGAATTGAGTTAGACAACAGAAGTGTTGTACCTTACAACAAAAAACTTTTGAAAAGATATCAGGCGCATATAAACCTTGAATGGTGCAACCAAGCGGCGTCAATAAAGTATTTGTTCAAATATATTAATAAAGGTCCTGATAGAGCAACAGTTGCTGTGGTTCCGAGCAATAATGAAAACGAGCAAGCAGAAAATGATGAAATTAAAGAGTATTATGATTGCAGGTATATATCGGCTTGTGAAGCCTCTTGGAGGATTTTTTCCAATGAAGTTAATTATAGGAGTCCTTCTGTTATGAGGTTGCCTTTCCATCTTCCTGGACAACAAACAGTTTGTTTCGGTCCTGATGAAGATATTAATCAGGTGCTAAACAAGCCATCTGTGAACTCATCAATGTTTTTGTCTTGGATGCAACGTAATCAAGATCCTAACGACACTGTTGCACGTACACTAACATATGTACAGTTTCCACGTTTTTATGTGTGGAAGCTTGACCAGCGTATATGGGTTCCGAGAATAAAAGGAAAAACAATTGGAAGAATTCATTCCGTTTCTCCGTCTACCGGTGAAGCGTACTATTTAAGAATTTTTCTTAACAAAGTTAAAGGACCAACATAGTTTGATGATATTAAAACAGTTAATGGTCGAGTGTACGATACTTTTAGAGATGCTTGCTATGCGCTTGGTTTGTTGGATGACGACTCGGAGTACATTGAGGCCATCAAAGAAGCAAATATATCAGATAGCGCAGGTTATATTCGCAATTTATTCGCCACCATGTTACTGTCAAGCACTTTATCAAGACCTGAAGTAGTCTGGGAAAGCACATGGAAGTATATGACAGACGATTTTCTGTACAGATTCTCAAAGTATCATCGTGTTTCATGTAAAATTAAAAATTTCATATTATGTTTTTGTTACAGTTACTAAAAATTTACCATTAAATTTATATGTGGTTCTGATTTTTTAACAGGTTTATCAATTCCTGATGAGCAACTAAAGAACTATGTTTTATGCGAAATCGAGAAGTTTTTAACTCGGAATAATTCATTGCTTCGAAGATTTGTATCAATGCCTTACCCGGATACTTCATCTTTAGATAACTTTCGCTGCCGATTGATTAACGAAGAGCTTGCATACGACATAATAGATTTACAAAATGTTTATCAAGGTCAGGTGAATTTGTTAACGGATGAACAACGTTCAGTATATGAAGAAATTATGAACGCAGTTGATGGAGACAATGGAGGAGTATTTTTTGTTTACAGTTATGGCAAGACTGGTAAAACATTTTTATGGAAAACATTGTCTGCTGCAATTAGGTCAAAAGGTGAGATCGTATTAAACGTTGCATCTAGCGGAATTGCATCCTTGCTGTTGGATGGAGGAAGAACGACGCATTTTAGGTTTCATATACCTTTGAATCTAAATGAGGATTCCATTTGTCACATTAAACCTGACGATGATGTAGCTAAATTACTACAACAGACCAAACTCATTATATGGGATGAAGCTCCTATGGATCATAAACATGCATTTGAGGCTTTGGATAGAACTATGCATGACATTTTCAATATATCTAATTCATCCATGTCTGATGTTGTATTTGGAGGAAAGGTTATTGTATTTGGTGGTGATTTTAGGCAAATATTACCTGTTGTTCCAAATGGTAGACGACAAGAAATTGTGAATGCCTCATTATGTTCGTCTTATCTGTGGAGTAAGTGTAAGTTGTTGACGTTAACTAGAAACATGAGGTTAACCTTTGGAAGACCATCATCTGAAGTTGAAGAGATCAGTAATTTTGCAAAATGGTTGTTGGACGTTGGTGAGGGAAATGTTGGTGGTTCCAATGATGGAGAAGCAATAATTGAAATACCACCTGAGCTTTTAATTGACAGCATATCTGATCCAATTTCTAGCCTGATTGATTTTGTCTATCCGTCAATCTTGGAGAACTACGATGGTCGTAATTACTTTAGTACCAGAGCTATACTTACGCCTAAGAATGAGGTTGTTCACGAGATTAACGACAGATTGTTGGCAGTTTTCCCAGGTGAAGAAAAAGAGTATCTTAGTTCTGACAGTCTATGCCCTACTGAAGATGGCAATGCTGATCAGCAAAAAATATACTCACCCGACGTGCTAAATGGTCTTAAAGTGTCTGGTTTACCAAATCATAGGTTAGTGCTTAAAGTTGGTGTTCCAGTAATGTTGTTGCGAAATACTGACCAACGAAATGGTTTGTGTAACGGTACAAGGTTAAAGGTGACAAAACTTTACAGCCGTGTTATTGAAGCTGAGATAATTTCAGGTGGAAATATTGGTTCTCGGACATTCATACCTAGAATGAATTTGGTACCTTCGGACAGAAAGATTCCTTTTGCATTTCAAAGGAGGCAATTTCCAATAACGGTATGTTTTGCGATGACGATTAACAAAAGCCAGGGCCAGTCGCTATCTAAGGTTGGTTTGTACTTAAACCAGTTTTCACACATGGTCAATTGTACGTAGCTTTATCCAGGGTTACAAGACGAGATGGAATCAAGTTACTAATACTTGACAATGAAGGCAGGCCTACAAATAAAACAATGAATGTTGTATATAAAGAGATATTCAATGGATTGTGAGGTTTTTATGTTTATCATCTTTTAATCTTACTTCACGTACTTTGTATCATTTTTGTTTATATTCGAAGAAACCTATAACGAAGTATTTACGCATTAAAGTATATTCAACAGAATTAGGCTTTCTATACATGTGCAAAATTGTACTGGCTTTGTGACTCTTAGATTGTTTAACGCTTAAACGTATGGTTAACAATCTTTTAATATTTTGGTTTTGAAATAATAGTTTAATGCTTAAACGTATAGTATTTCTATGTGTTTACTTGGTGTTTAGCCACCCATGTAGTTCCCGGGTACTTAACCGAAATAAGTCAACTGTTTTTTTAATTAAATTTGGGAAATTATCAATTAGCACAACTTACCTTACGAATATTCTATTATTTGTTTATATTTGTTACATCTTCATATTATATTAATTAATTTGACAAAAAATAATGATATATATCATTCCATTTATAATTCTTTTTTCAAGGAATTGACTATGTTAATATAGTAACGATTAATTACTTTCTTAATCGATTAACGATTAATAAGCTATATGTTATCATTAATTATTTTTTTCCTTATTTAATCTAGCATCTTAAATAGAACAAACTATTTTCAAACAAATTTTAGAAGATAAAAATTTGTATTCTTATGTTTAACTTTAGGCAATTTTTTAAATTTAAAATATATAGTTTATATGGAGATTTCACAATCACATACAATTAGTTACAATTATTTATTTATTTCAATGAATGTCGAAGTTTAAGTTACAATTATGTACATCATTTTCCAAACTTTCTTACTTTAAAATTTATAGTTTATATGTAAATATGGAAATTGGTCAATCACATAAAATTAGTTACACTTATTTATATATTCTAATAAATGTCGAAATTAAAATTATCATTACGTACATCATTTCCAACTTACATGGTTCTGAATGGTTCATTTATCTAATTTTGGAGACAATATTTTCATTTATTTTCTTATTTAATGAATTTAATGGATTAAATCTTATATATCATATTCTTAAAATAAAATATCCTCATTAATTATAAAGTTTACCTTCCAATGCAATTATAAATAAATCACATTTTAGTTGGTCAGATTATTTGTGTTGAGAGAAAAGGTAATTATCTCCAATTCGGAATTTCGGTTTGGTTATGTATCTTTCATTATGTTCTTTTTATAATTTGCCAATAATCTTCATACGAATCAGTTTTGCTATATTATATGTTTTGTATATCATTCATGCAACTTGGTTGCTTACTTCACAAATTCGAGTACATAATTCTCATCAATTGTTTCTTATGAAATATTTTGTAGGATGGAACATCTTGAATTTCAAATGTTTGCTAACGAAATCCTATCAAGGCTACCAACAAAGTGTGTTGCTCGATTAAGATGTGTTTCCAAACAATGGCGATACGAATTGTCGTCACATTTGTTTGCGATTATTCACTATCGCCGTACCGCTAAATATGAAGATCGTAAGCTTATCACGCTGACCAAGTCATCAATTGATCTTCATAACTTGATTAGTGGAAAGGTAGACATTTCTTCAAGGAAGATTATTTCCTTCCCCGTTGACACCTGTCTTTCAAATCTAACAATTCTTGCTTCTGAATATGGTCTTTTACTGATCTTCATCCATTGGTTACCGAACGAATTGATTCTTTGGAATCCGACAACTAACCAATTTTTGAATTTGTGTGATAAGAAACCTAAATTTTTTTTTGATTTAAAGAAAGATGCAGTTGGGATTTATATTGATTCATCTAACGATGTTAAAATATTACTTCTCCAATGTCGTAAGGATGATGTTGTACCGCGTGTGTATTCTCGTAACACATGTGAATGGAAAACTCTAACTTTATTGAAAGGACCGGATTACGGTTCAAGTTTATATTGGTTGTCTTCCGGAACTTTATGCAATAATGTTTTATATTTTCCATCTCCACACTATTGGACGCCTGCTAAAAGTTATACGATTGCTTTTGATGTGGATTCTGAAACTTTCTCAAAGGTTTCCATACCACAATGTACTGATGTTATTGGTCGCCAAAGCAGTTTTTTCAAAATCCGCAACACACTTCATATGTTTATTTTTGGAAACACCCCTGAAAAAAAGTGAAGCTATTTAAATTTGAAGACGAACGATGGTCAGAAGTGTCGTCTTTTACAAACCTAAATTCAATTTCATTTGATTCATGGCGTAACAAATTAGCTGAGAACAAAGGTGACACTTGGTATTTTGAGATCGATCGCTATGGTATTCTTGAGATACAAATTGGACTGAAAGATTTTCAATACTTACGAGACGCTGAGGCCTTTCGAGGACTATACAAAGTAGCATCGTTTGAAGAGACCGTTGTCTCACCTATTTAGTATTTATGAGTTGATGTTACCGATATTAACACTTTATTAAAGTGTCGTATTTCCAATTTGCAAATCATTATAAAATAAAAGATTTAAATATTTAGTCATTTCATAATTGTAATTAATGTTTTTTTTAATTCTGTATTTATGATTTAAATATTTAGCAATCCGAAAGAACCTATAATAATGATTAAGGAGATAACATGTATTGGCGTGTGCTATATTACATTTGTAGTACCTCTTTACTTCCAACTTATATAAGCAATCCGAATCACATATAAACAAACAAAACTTACTTTCTAAATATATCTATTTAAACATTGATTCTCAACAACTGTGTAGACATGATAGCAACTGTTAATTACATTAAAAAATATGGTACGTGGTTTGATGATATAATACTAATTGTCGATTACAAGATTACAAGTCGTTACACTTTGTGATCGTATTATTGAAGCAAAAGTTATTTCTGGTAATAATATTGGGACAAGAACTTTTATTCCAAGGATCAATCTTTCTCCGTCTGACAAACGAATTACTTTCAAATTATATAAAGAATCCGATTCACATATAAACAACAACAACTTATTATGTAAATATATATACATACACATTCTTAATCAACAACCTTTTATAGACGATACCAACGTTACTTACATTCAAATATATGGTTTTTTGGTTCATGATATAACACTAATTGTCTTTAAGGTTAACCACTGATTACATGTCCAAAACAAAAGTAAACATAACATCATAACCACTGATTACATGTCCAAAACAAAAGTAAACATAACATAAGTAGCATAAAATAGTCCTGATTTCGAGTACGCAAAAACCTTCATCATTAGCTTATAAATTTACCTTTCAACCTGCAGGAACTTCATCCACGTCTGATAAGATGAGCAGATTTCCTGTGCTTACGAATTTGAAATGCATTGTGTCACCCAAACGAAGCCCATTCTCTTTCATGAACATTGGCCAACCTTCGATTGCATACCTCACATCATCTCCATTCTTTTGCCGCCTAAGATTCGTATCGATTGTTTTTCCCTTCATGTTCCTCACTTTTAACTCATGCACTTTGTTTTTGAATCCGCCAATTCTTACAACATTAGCAGGCAATCTCTGCATGAATATGATAATTAACAATTAAATCAGCCTTATGAATGTTATAGTCTTACTGTTTATCAATTAGTATTGTAAAAACATATCATTCTGTTACCTCCCTTCTGTGTAAATTCATAGTTACCATCTTTATCAACATAATTCTTCCTTGCAACACGTTTTGGTGCAACATCTAATATCTTCAATTCACTACCAGATCTCTTTTTAATGTCTTTTTCCTAATTATTACAGAAACACATAATGTTTAAAATAAAATATGTATTATATATTTTAATTTGTTTCAGTTAATCATAAATAAATGTTGTTATACATACCAACCGGCTGCGTGTTCTTTTTCCAACGGTTGAAACAGTTTGCATTTCCACTTCTGTTCCGCATATCAGCGCGTTACTGTCGTCTGCCTTACAATATCCCTCAATCTGTTTTCCTTTTTTCTTAACCTATTAACACAACTTCTTATGTTTGACATCAATAACCAAGAAGTAAAAAATAAATATGGGTAAACTTATTAAAAGTATTACTCATGTATTATTATGATTCAAATTATTACATCTTCTTTTGGTTGTTAGTTTATCTCTTCTCTCATCACACTCTTTGTTTCCACGTTCGAGACTTCTTCTCCAACAACGTTCTTATTCACCTCCTCTTTGTTACGACTTTCATTCATCTGTTTATGATACATTGATACTTAGTAAAATCCTAAAAGCTTATTCTAATGTATATTAATCTACATAAATGGAAGTTTAGTACCTCACACATAAGCTGATCAATTGAATCATTATCTCCACAGAAAGCCTGTCATACAATAACATACGTAAGTAATTCGGAATTTTTACTAAACTCTTATAATTTAGTATAAAATACTTACAAAGTCAACGTTTTTGTAGTATGTGTCTTTAGGTATTTCCAGCACAGATTCATCATCACTTTCTTCTTTGATGTTCAGAACTAACTCAACTCCTCTACGATATATGTTTATCTCAAATGTGTCGTTGTCAGTTTTCGTCAACAACAGTAAATCATCTTCTTCTATTCCAAGATCATGAAATAACTTCGGACAACCTTTTGTAAAAACATAATTATCATTGATTTTGTCCGTCTGAACGTTCCAAGTATGACCTGCTGCATTTATCTTATTACAGTCGTTCACTGGTACGTACGAGTAACATTTTGTGACATAAGTTTCTGGAAGCACCTGAAAAGTAATGTAACATTTTATTGATATATATTTATGTAAATCATTTATATTTCAAGTATGACAAAATAATATTCATTAAGAAATAATAGTATACTTACTATTTATTATCTTTAAAATGTTGTAACGATTGAATGTTACAAAAGATTCACCACATATGTTTTCAACGAAGCAACTGATTTCCATACTTTTGTCCTCCATTATCCTTAATCGCAATATCGTCCTTTTTGTCAATTCAAGATCCCTTACTACATTACTCCATCCGTCGGTTATAATGGATTCCCCACTTACACTTCTTAAAGAAATTGGCCAACTTCTACGACTTTCATGATTTATCATTACTTTTTTCCTTTGCCAATATTCTCCATATACATTCTTAACAAAATCAATTGGCAGCACCTGCGGTTAAATTTAGGTTTTACATAATTTGTAATACAAGTTATATATATTATTTTGTAAGCTTTATACATACAAGTTTTAACGAGGATGGCTCTTCTAAGATTGCAATCTATGAGGGACTCATTTTTTAAACCTGCATTATACCAACATATGTTATAAACATTTAGTGTTGAACTTGAATCGATACATATATGTTCATATCAATAAGAAAATAGCCTCTTAAACAGATTTTCACACACATTTTGCTGATATAATTACTATATACAATATACATATAAACAAGACTAAAGCAACTTTTATCTGACCATTATATTTATATAGAACTAGGTTATCACCCGGAAATTTTCCGGGTAGGAAAATTTAATTTACAACAAATAAAAGTATAAAAATAACACTTTTAACCTCAAAGGGGCTTCCTTTTGGATCTGCCAATCTAAAAACAAATTATACAAATATGTTAGAAATCAATCAGTTTCCATTGTTGTCTATCGTCTAATCCTATATAAAATTCTCTCTCACATATTCATTGCAATAAGTTAAAACTATTTTGAGTCTTATTTCTAGATTGAAAATACTAAATGAAATCACCAAGTGAGTTTCTATTTGACCAACCACATGTGGAGAGTGACATATGCTCAAAATGAAAGTGTAGTCTTTCTTTCTTCTAGATAACAACCAACATTTCTCCAAAAAGACCAACATTAATAAACCACAAAACTTATCTATAATATATTAAAAAGGAGAAGTGATGTACCAAATTGTAATTTTACTACAAATACAAGTTTTGAAGCAAGATATACAAGAGTTTGCAAGCCACCACAATAGACATCTGGATTTATTTTTAAGACGCTGTAGGGTTAAAATGGGGATTTTGTAGTGGGATTAAATGCTGCCTCTTCCTCAAGAAACCTAATCGACACCCTCTGAATCAAACCCCCATCCCTTGATTATCTCAGACATTCAATTCCTTCGATCCTACTTTAATTCATCTTCTGGTTCCTCTCAACGTATCACTCTCTGGAAACCTAAAATCGCATAGCTCCCTTCAATCGCCATGGCTGATTATATTCAAAGGAGGGTAAGATCTGATTTGGTTACTACATCATCGTCGTCACCTGGGATAGCTGATTTGGAGAATAAGCGTTGTTTTGGTGACATAAGAAGGTTCAATGGTTTATAGATTTTGGGATTATGCCCTTACTTCTTCTACAGTAGATGATTTTTGCCGTGTAACCACCAATTCCAGCAGAAGGTATCGATTTTCTGTATATCTATGTTTATTTATCAGTTTCTGCAGATTTGTTTGTTTAAATTTGGCGTATTTGTGGTTTATAGGAACATCTGGTTAAATATGTTATCTTTAATTGATTTGGCTGATAAGGGCCTTATTCATTAAGATGTTTATTGTTTAAAGTTGTGTCTGGTTTAATGAACTGATTTTAGGTTTTGTCTTTGGGATTTAGCTATTGATTTCGTTTTTGGTTATGGTTTTTCTTTAACTTTAGATATGTATGTAAATTCTTTTGGATATTGGTTGTTGTATGTAGATGTATTAAATTTGATATCCATTACTTTCTTTACAATTGAATGGTTTTAAGATGGACACCAAGTGCTTGATGAAATGCTTAAACAAAACTGACATTTGTTTCACATGTTTTTATAGCGTTCTTCTAAGTGTTCCATGCTCTTTGTTTATGTTTTATGTTTGTATATTCTCTTAGATACGTAAAAATATCGAAAGAAACACTTTTTGATTATAAATCTTTTTGGAGATGGAATGGTACTTTTTGTTTATAATTATAACTGGATTGAATTTTTTGCATCTTGATCAGGATACTACTCTATTTGGTGGTTTCAGCAAGCTCACATCCTTAATCTGAATTATCCACTCATAAGGTTGGCTTTTTATTTATCGATCTTTTATTTCTATTGTTTTAGTTAATGCTTGGTCTATAACTCTTGAAAAAATATTCTTGAATGTGATTGTTTGACCCGTTTTAAAAGATTGTCATTTGGAAGATTTTGACCTGACTGTTTGCCCGTTTTAAAACATTGTCATTTGGTAGATTTTGACCTGTTTGACCCGTTTTAAATTTACTAAAAGGGTATGTGCAACTCGTCAAATAGAATTTTTTTCACGGATGTCCCAAAACAAATGCAACATTTTCTTAACAAAGTTTCAATCTATTGTCTTTCAGTAACTTTTGAGTGTTTTTTAGTCAAGCTCGAGTAGCTCGGCTCTCTTGCACCCCTGAATTTTGGTTTCTAACCGATTAAAATCGAACCAAATTTCGAATTAGTTTCAAACCAAAACCAAATTGAGTTTTCAGCTTTCAGTTTTGGGTAATCTGAATTTGTTTAAACTGGTGAAGCCGAACTGTGTTATATTGATGGTCCCCTGGTACCAGGAAGACTAATGGCTCGGCAGATTAGAAAAATGTTAAATGGAAAGGATCCAAAGGTACTCTATGCATCCGTTGACCTTTACCTTTTAATGTTTCCTTTGGCAAAAAGAGGATACCCAGAAGAAATTGAAGAGTGGGGTAACAGAATCAGAAACCACCTAAACCCGTCAGAGGTGGCATACCCATTTGTTTCCCACAAGTTTGAACTGAACAACCATCTCTCATTACCTTCTTCGTCTCAATAATGTACTCATTAACTGTCATCTATGCATATTGCAGTTTGCAAATTTTGGAACACGGGAGCAACATGGATTGGCCAGGAACAGGCTATGGTCGCTAGACGATGACCCTTCTCTTTTAACCCCAGCTAACAATCAATCAACTGCAGATCTTTTACTGAAATCAACAGAAGAGGATCTGAAAACATGGCCATACAGGTACTCTGATAGTTTGTTTATATCTTTTAAATGCTATATGGAGCTACATGTCTGTTTGCAAATGACTTCGCAGATTTGAGTTGCGGCTCCGCATTACTGTAAGTGCTGCTAGACATTATCCGACTTATCAGCACTTTATATTAGGTTCCTCTTTAATACTTTTCATTTTCTTTTTTCTAAAAGATAGGAAATATGATTTTGCAGTGAAGTACATGTTGAGGGCTTACAGACGCTGGACTATTTTGATAATATGTCCAAGAGAGAAAGGTACACAGAACAGGCAGATACCATTACTTTTGATGGTGAGGTAAGACATGGTTTAATTTTTACCTCCAAATGTATTACATTTGAAGTTTGTTTTTTCTGTATATAAAGGTCTGATACTTTATCTTATTATTATTAGATTGATCGTGTATATTTAAGTACACCTACTAAGATCACCATAATTGACCATGAGAAGAAGAGAACAATCGTCTTACGTAAAGAAGGCATGGTGGATGCAGGTTTCTTTTCCTATCTTTACTTTTGAAATTGATTTTTTAAAGTTATACCCCAAATTATGCACATTGTTTTAGGGTGCTAAACGGTTCGTGTTCGTGGATTGGCGGGTTCAAGCCGACCCAAACCTTAAAATTTTAGATGAACACGACCTAGACCCGAACCAGAAAATCGTGTCATACATATGAACCTGAACACGGCCCGAATAGTAAAAAAATTGGTACTATTCATTGAACGGGTCAAATGAGTAGTTTCTATTGAACGGCTTAAACGGGCCAAGTGACACTATTATAGTTGTCATTTTTTATGATATGTGTAGTACCAAAATTTGATTTAGAAACAGATACTAAAAAATGTTAAAGTCACTTTGGATAATTCTTGCTTCTTGAAATGCACTGGTGATCGTGGACAACAAGCTGATATGCAACTTTTGTTGTTGTATTCTTGTTTGATAAATAATTTTCATTTTGGTTTTAATAAAACTAGAATATACTAATATCAAGTCTTAAATAGATTAAGCTTGACATATTAATTGTTCACATCTGGTTTATAAAGTATGCTTATATAATGATGCCAATCCTTGTAGGTTGGTCATCCTCTTCAGAAGGCTGTAATAAAGGGGATATAATGGACTTATAAATTTGATGAGAAGACCATGTCTAATAAGTATTTCATTCATCATTCTTTTTTATAAGATATGGTTTCTTTTTCTAGAAACTTAACGCAACTTCTAACACATTTTTGCCCATATTGTTTGCACAGGAGGTGGCAGTACTGGTCAAATTGTTTACAGTTTACAAAGCAGATGAGTGGATTGATATTAGGGGATGAACAAAGAATTTAACATTTATCTTTGTGGTTTGTTAGCTATCAGACTAGAACCAATCAATACTAATCGACAGTATGGATTTTTTTTGGGCTTACAAAAATCTTAATATAAGGGCACCATTTGTTCCTTCACATTGTTTGCCTCATGAAAATTTAAAAATCTAAACATTCAGTCTCTGAATAGTGAACCATCGCTTGTCCAAAGTAAAGCTCCTGTAGCAGCTTTAACATTAGAGGAGGTTTAAACCAGTATACTACGGGTTAGGACAACCAAAATGCCTTTTGTCCACCGGTCTCTAAATCTTATTGTAGTTGATGTGATCGCATTATGCGCTTCTTATACGCGCAATCTAAATCTCAGGTAATTAGTTGTTTTTACTTTTTTTTTAATACAAGCTTCGTTGAAATTTTATATCTCCATTTTCCATGTTATAGCCGAGTAAAGGCAGGGAAGAATTGGCCGCACTTGTGACAGACAAGTATATCGACTTGTCACTGAACCATCTTTTTGGCCAATTAGAGAAATTTGAGCCACAATCTATTACGAATATCATGTTCTCATCGTGTATTGTCGACTCCGCCGCAACGCGCGAGTTTCCCACTATTATGTTACTGTTATGTTTGCGTCATGTATTATCGACTCCGCGGCAACGCGCGGGTTTCCCACTAGTGTCATAACAAAGGCATTAGATGATTGTATCTCAAAGGAAGTACCAATTTGAAACCTAAATCTAGACCTTTTAGTACAAAGTATAAATTAATTCTTAGAGGCTTAATATAACTATGTATTATTATCGAGCTATCTATAATACTAACATGAACCTGTTCACACCTAAGCAATTTGAAATCACCAAATTCAATTGCATAAAAACCAAACATTACACCAATTTAAGAAACGCAAAGTATTAACAGGAACCTAATTATCAATTGAAACTCAAATAACATTATCCATCATCTCACTCTCAGTAATGTAATATAATTACTTGTTTTGGTGGTTGTCAAAACATTCATTCTATTCTCCTTCCAGCCAGCCGGCTGCTTGCTTGCTTGCAATTTGCACCTTCACCATCAATCATCTTTCACCATTCATTTGCCAACTCAATCTCCCTGTCACACCCCAACCATTTTTATATATCTTCTTTCTTTTTCCTTTTTAATAATAATAAAAAAAACAAAAACAAATGAATAATTGAATATACCTCCTCCAGGTTTGCCATCTTTCTCTTCTTTTTCAAACCTTCTTTTACTTTGTGTGTCCTTTTCCTCTTTTCTGTGTGCTTCTTCTGAACCGATCTCCCCACCAGTGACGGACGGCTGCTCCTTCAGTGCAAAACTTTTCGCCACGTGTCTCAAATGAAGCTTTTTCACAATGAATATACTCTTCAACTCCCCGCGATGCACGCTGTACGCCCTCACCCATGAGCACAATGCATTCTGCGCTCACTTCTTTATCTTCACCTATTTAAATAAATACGCTCCTTGCTTATCAAAATCAATTTGTTTCCATCTTTCACCGTCTGCAACCAAAAGATCAAACATGAACACTTTTCAAAAATTCAAAACAACATATATAATCACATAGACCTGTACAATGTACCATCATCATACTGAACCACTCTTGAAGGGGTAACCATAGAAGACTGAAGTCGAATAGTTACTATATAAACCATCCATGTTGCAAATTAGTAATTATATAAACCATCCAAGATAAACTATATAATAAACACAAAAAAAAGCAAATTTGAAAGCATGGTGCCAAAGTAAAGAATTGATGAAGTAGAACTCACATAAATCATAAATGAACCCATGGTGCCAAATAAAGAATTACTGAAAGAAGCAAATCTAAAATAAATGATCTGTTAGTTATCATTTGTCAACCTGATGAACACAAAGAAAGAAAAAAATAAATAAATGCGTAATTGGATCTTGTGAGTATTCTGGTAACAGGTTCTCATGGTTACCAAAAAACAAAACCACCATATACATAATGAGAATACACACCCTAACCTAGTGGGCTTGACCTTTTTCCTTCAAAAATACACTTGGGTAGGGGGGGGGGATCGAACCAGAACTCAATGGCCGTTTCCAATGTACTTCTGACTCTAAGGCTCAATTAAGCTATGACCCATTTACCACATGCATCAATAAATTGCATAGATCTTTAACCAAGATATTTTTTTATTACTTCTATTGACTTTTCGGTCAACTCTAACAAAAAAAGCCAACTTTTATTTTTGACCCTACATTCTTATAATATAAAACTCAAATCAACTTTTGGGCCATCATTAGTTCTCATTTTGGGTCTGTTTATAAAATTTAGAAGCCAAACCCAATTGTACATCTTCATATCAAGTTTAGAGCTATAAAAGTTGTACCTTATGATCCATAAGTTGTACCCATGCTGTAAACATTGATTCTTCACACTTTTCCATTCATGCAACATACATACTCCTCATTCCCTTGTTTTCAACAACCCAACTCACTAAACCATTGCATTGACCCACTTTTTTGAACGACGAAGAAATTCAAAAGTACGCCAACCATTAGACATTTGGTATCTGGACGACGTCTATCTCACAACAACAGTCCAAAGGTCACCTTCATCTGTTTTAAGAACAACAGACCAACAACATATCCATGTGGATCATTCTCCATAGTATTAGATGGTGTCAATGGCTGTAAATGTAATTAATATTAGTAAAATTTGAAATAAAGTTAAGACAATATATAAAAGTAATAACTAAAACTAATTTGTGTAACATGAAATACACCAGGTAAGACGTTGAAGCGTCCATAATAATATTGACAAATCCAGGAACCATTGTTGTTAACAAATGCAAACAATACATACTAATGAATTATTATAATGAATATTATTCATGGCATAATCACAAAATAACAATCAACGAACTAATACAATACATAATAATGTATTATTAGGCTAAATATCATAGATTGAATAATCACAAAATACAACTTAACAAATAAAGAGAATACATAATACAAAAATTAACAATCTGTACATAATTTTTACTACATTAGGCTTTAATCAAATTTGATAAAGTTCAACAATATACACAACATTTCAACTGAAAAACATGAATATTATGTAACAAATATATACCTGATAATTGCAAGTCGGATAAAAGTCTAACGCCCTTTCGAGTCCAATTCTCCATTAGCAAGTTGATCCAACTCAACATCATTTCACAATGCCACATCATCATGATTAACTTTATTTAGTTAAAATCCTAACATGACATAAACACAAACTATAAAAAATATTTAGACACCTATTAATCAATATTGAAATCTTATATTAACAACCCTACTGTTCAACTTGGTGACTCAATTAGTAATATTGTTCAACTTAGTGACTTTATTAGTAAATTACCCTTACTTTGTTTTCTTTACTTCATTTATCAAAAAAGTTACACTTACTTTGATAAGCACAACTGTTGAATGATGATCTGTTGGATTAAAGGGACCAAATTTTAAGTTGGTAAAAAGTCAATTTAAGATCGAAGACCATATATTTTTTTTTTCTTTTCATGGTAGCATATGCAACAACTTAAGCAATGGAAACAACATACCTCATTTCTCAACCGGCTCAATTGGAGCTTCGGGCTGACGTCGCAAGAAAACCCCAGCACCCGTCAATTCTAGTTTCTTCCTAGAGCTTTGAAGAGAAACATCTCGCATACTGGACATTGGAATCAATCTTAGGGATATAGTAAAGCACACATATTTTACTGATGCTATGTTCTTCATGTGAACAAAACCATTACCTAACCACTTCTACCCGAATTCCATATTTTACATACTAATAGAAGACCCAGTCTTCTTTGGTAACTCCAAAAATAATGTCTATGTGTGACTAATTACCAGAAATGCTAAGATTAAATTAGAAACTTAGTTACTCACTCCTTAGCTTGTGATATTAAAGCATACACGATTACCAGAAATACATGGATTAGAAAACTTACTATTTTTTTCTAATTTTTAAGCATACATGTAATACATGTCATGGCAGACCCGAACCACCATACATTAGCATCAGGTATAATAGATCAAAATAGGTCAGTATATCAATAACTTAATCTAAATACATGAATATATAACTTAAACATAATGTCATTCAACTTATAGCTCTAGTAACTGAAGACGCCTTTTCACTGTGAATTACCGATGAGAAAATAGTATCGGGTACCGGTTGGAAACCGATATCAAATTTCCGAACGGACTTGATTTTTGGTACCGATTCGGTACCAACATTTTACGTTTTCGGTACCGGTTTTTACCTTCAAATACCGGTCCGTACCGGTTGGTGCCAAGCTCATCCCTTATGTGAATGTATCAAATACACCTGATAACCAACAACATTCAATTTTTTTAGTAAAAATCATATTTAATATCACAACGGTGTGGCTTTAAATTAGTGCTAAAAAAGGTATAAAATGGTCGTATGTTTCACCTAAGTATAATTCCCATGTAGGCTAGGTTTCATCTCTTTAATTTGCATTGACCGAAAAAAATCTTGTGGGTCAACCTTTTTAAGTATGCCCATTAAGTATGAGAGGTTATCTGATTCTTAATCAAACATGACTTGTCCACTTAAAAAATAGATCACCTGATTCACATAATGTTCATGTGGAATAACATAACTTTTCTTTCCAAGTAATTGGTTCCCTTTCGGGTTAATATATGTATTTCAACTAAACCAAATTTTCAACATGCCTCAAATGTTGTGAAATAACATGAAGAAATCAGTATTAAGTTCAAGTTTACTTCAATTGATAAAAAAAATAAGTGCCTCTTCAATACTCTCATCGTGTATAATAAATAAAAGATTAGCATGAACTGGTTTCACACTTTCACTAAAGAATACACAATGGATGCTGGGCATAAATAAAAGCATACCTCCACATTGGGAGATTGTAACAGAGACAACAGTTGCTGTGTAAATGATTCCACTTGCATCCTGCAGGTACATTAAGAGAAAGATCAGTTTTAAATGAAGGAAAAAAAAAGAATGAATGTGGCAAGAATTTTTTTTAATTAAAATTGGCATTGTGAACTGTATCATAAACAAACCTTTACACCACTGGGAAAAATTGAGTATCTTGACCATTAAAACCAGCAACCCCCATACGTCTATCTACGAACTAATTATCCAGCGAGTGATGCGATGGTTAACTATTGCTACAGCCACGACCTTTCTATAGAATCACAATGTAAGTTCGTTAACTAGCCACGACCTTTCTATAGAATCACAATGTAAGTTCGTTAACTACCCGATAAATACATGGTGGTTGAGATTAGCATCACTCATTAACGCATTCTCATTAGTCACGATTTTTTTTTTTAAAGCAAACACCATCTTTTTAAGCTAAAAAAGCTGGACATTTTTTTTCCTCAAATTTGAGCCAACAATTCAATTCTTCATGAAAACTCGTATACGCAAGAAAATTAAAAAAACTCAAAATGTGTACTCTTGCCAATAGTTTCGCCATCTTTTAACCTTCGGACCTCTGTTTTAGATGATTTTGGTGGTACAATCTCCATTATAATCCCCTCTTTTAGTTTTCCTTCCCACATCTGGGAAAAAACAAAAGTAAAAATCAATACTTAGATCTTTATCAAATTTGATCCGTTTTATTCAATTAAATAAGGTTTCAAAAGTATCAACCGTAACAAATATCCTTTAAATCATATAAAACAAAAACTATTAAATAAATAAAGTCGAGCATTCTTCATAATCAATATATATTATAATTAATCAAAAGGCACCAAGAATGGCAGTGAATAAAATCTGACAATCTTACAATAAACTCTTGAATTGCAAAGAACTTGTCTCCAAATCTATCATATTTTACCTAAAACAAACATGTAAATTTGTGTTAGTGAAGGAAAGGCACTCTAGTCAACCCACAATCAAGAACAAAGGCATAAATAAAAAAGGTTGAAACATTAAAATAAATGAATAAGACTTATGAACAATTAAAATAACCAATATACAATCGTCAATTCCAGTGTTGTAATCGGTCCTCTCATGGTTAAATAAGACTTAAGAACGATTAAAATAACCAATATACAATCAAACTACGCAACAATTTAGTACCAAAATCAGACTACGTCAATTCCAAATGGAATTAGGATTTGATGATTACCTTCATCGCAAAACCAAGTAGATGCCGGCCTGCAATTTGTGAAAAAAAATATAACATATTAACAAAACCATTAACAATTAGCCAAAAAATTATTTATTACATGATTGAAGAATAGAATGGCGAAGGCATGTTAAAATCCCTCATTACGATATAATCGAGTATACATCTATAGAAAATACAAACAAAATCTATTAGATGAACATACTAATTTGAATAATATGTGAGAATTTCGAAATCATACCGTGTTTTGCACAGCAGCGTTGTTGAATGAGGCGAATGAGTAATTAGGTTAATTAAGGAGTTTATGTAGTCGGGTCAAAATCCGGGTATGGTAAAACAATAACAATGAGAGTGAAGTGTCAGCTTTATGTGGTGGTGGAACCCTAGCCGCCGCCCTGTGCCTTGAACCACAACCATCAAAAGTAAAATCAAATCAATGAAAACAATTGATCAAAAATCCTAATCTTAACAAAAAAATTTGATGGAGAGGAATCGAACGGTAAGATAAACATCAAAAGTAAAATCAAATCAATGAAAACAATTGATAGAAAACAAACCCTAGTCTGAACAAATCAATGTAATAAATCTGGAAAAAAAAGCCATAACTGAAACTAATTCGTAAAAAAACGAAATCTGAATAAAAATAAATCCTAATCAAACCCGAAAATGTGAAATGGATTATGAAGACATCAAACTACATATATGAAGAAACTAATGAGAAAGAACAACCAACGTTTAAGAAACCAAGAGAGAACGATTAAGTAGATACCTGTTTAGATCGAAGAACACACCAGATTTTAGGCAAGATTGATGGAATTAGAATCGCTTTTTGATAGTTAGGATTTCAATTACAAATAGCGATTGATATACTCATCAATTCTATAACATAGCAAGCAACATGCAAAACAATGAACCAAAAATTTCTTGATGAAGAAGGTGAAGTTAGGGTTTCAATAGAGATGGTGTCACGAAGAAGAATCCTCAAATTTCTTGATGAAGAATATGAAATAGGAGATGATGTCGGCAGAGCAGTGGCATCAATTGTTGGAGGAGGAAATTAGGGTTAGGAATGGCAAAGGAAAAGAGACTATATATTCGGGTGACTCAAATCCAGATTCTGACCCGAAAAAAGAAACGGATCCCGCGTGCAAAAGAAAAAGGGAGTATTTAGAGTTGTTTCCCTCCCAAAATCACATTCTACTCAAGCAATGGTTGCCACATCATCAATTTGGCTTCACCATTCAAGGACAAATAGCCCAAATCATCTCCTTTATTAATATATATAGATATTACAAATAATTCAATGTTTCAATTATTTTTTACCAAAAATTATCCTTTGATAGTGTTCAATATGTGTTAAATATAATCTTATTTTGAATACAATTCAACAAAAAAAATTCTGGATCATAAATTTAAAATGATAATCATATCTATTCAATCATCCAAATCACACTATTAACTAACGTTTTTTTCATAACAATATCATCAAAATCTATCAACCAAATCAAACTATTAACCGAAATTATATACACTCAAACACATGCAATACATATACTCCTTCTTAAATACATATAACATACAGAACTTTCAATTTAATAAAAACCTAACTCTGATTTCACGTCTAATTCGTCATTAATCGTTGGAAATAAACACAATTCGTGAGTTGTTTGTAATACGGATGATAAATTTAGTTGGTAAATCAAAGTAACAATCTTCTTACAACTGATCGGATATGAAGTCGGAAGTTACCCTTACCAATTCTTTGAACCGCCGTTGATGTTTCTTGAAGCATGTGAAGAAGGTAAGCTGATTTTGCAGAACTTGATATGATATATTTGTAATGATGATTTTTTACTTAAATGTTATCCTGATAGATATTTTCCGTAAATATTTATTAAAATAACAGTAAATTCGACGGTAATTTTTGGTAACAAATTTTTACTTTTATATATTTAACTCAAACAATTTTAATAGCTATTGTTTTGTTTATTTTAGGATATAAAATTATTATTAGATGTTTAATATTTTTACAACTAATTGTAAAATCTATTTACAAGTATAGTAATGTACAACTGATTGTTTTTTCAATTGGTCTAAAACGAATTCGAAGTTATTTCTTACGAAACTCCAGCAACCATAAGCGTTAGAGTAACAGATTTTCAATTTATATTGAACATCCGAAAATTTACATACACATCATCGATCCCCTTTTTTTACATTTGTAGTACGATGAATTTGTTTTTTTTTTATATTTTAAATTTAAATTGATATGATAACAATGTACTTTGTTTTGAAAAAGTAAGAAACATATCATTGTTCAACATCGCGATATTCGCGGGTATTATCACTACGCATCATTGATCATAATATTCTAATATTCTGAGGTACTAACTTTACATTTATGTAGATTAAAATACATCATAATATTCGAACGAACCTGTAATAAAGAATTTACGTTTCAAAGTATAATTTATTTGTTGTTTAGCCACCCGTGTATTACACGGGTACTTAGACTAGTACTAATATATTAGGAAATTAATACCGTAACCGAAAATACTTTCTCTCAAATTTATATTTTTGTAAATGATTTATAACTTCCAAAAATATGTTCCAATTATTCCATAAGTTACTCATTTTGAATTCTATAAATAAGACGTCAAGTTAAAGAGTTGTATTCACATTCAATTTGTTTTTCTTTCTTGTGCTTTGATTTTCGACTTTTTTAGGTAAACCATTTTCCCTGTTTTCAATTATTTTCTTAATTATCATATAAAACAGAATGAGAATCATGTACTGACATTTTCTTTGTTTACCAGTGAAATGGAGAACAATCAGATTACTATGTTCAGGTCACTTAATGCTCATTCCACCAACTATACCATCAAAGCTAAGATCATATCCATGTGGGATAAAAAAATGAATGGTTATGAAAACCAGATCTATCGAATTAACATGTTGTTGATGGATGAAGACGTAACATATTTTAATGTTCTTATATCTTTATTAATATCCTATTTTTATCAATAGTTTTACATGTTCATGATCTAAAAGTCATTATATATAATTACTGTAGGTCCGGCTAGGGGAGGATCTAGTCGCCTAATCCTTGTTGTCAAACACACCCGGTTGTGCGGAATCCAACCGGAGATGCAAACCGAGATAGAGATAAGGAAACACAAGATACAAAACACGGAGATTCAATGATTAACACCCTTATATTAATACTTGAAACAGTTACAGCACAATGTTTACAAATTTTCTCTGTAAACTCTCTCTAGTTCTCTCACACTTGTGACCTTTCTCCTCTCTTCTATTCTGTCTGATAGGGGCTATTTATAGCACCAGCATTGACGAAACAGAAGAGCACCCGGCGAAATGAGATTAGCATCGACGAAACACTTGACAAATGACGAAACAATCGAAGATTCGAAATATGGTCGACAAAACAAGTCTGTTTCGTCGACATCCACTTGTTTCGCCGGCTTGGGCTTTGGCCCAAACAGTTTAGGCCCAAGCTAATTGTAGGACCATTTTCGGGACCAAAACCATGATTAGTGTGAGATCGGTTCAAGACGGGAGAGATTAGAGATGGATAAACACACTTCTTTGTATTAATCAGTAGTATAACATTACAAATCGGCCCGATTACATGATAACCGAACTAATACCAAAGGAGTATACATCCGGGGAGAGACTAAGTGGTGATCTCTCCCCCACACAATGAAGCTCACAGGGAACTCTCAAATGAGCTCCCCTTCTCTCTAAGTTTTGCAAATGACAAAGGGTTGGTATTTATACCCAAACCCACTTGTCTAGCAAAACCCACACGGTCAAACATACAACCCTCTCGTTTGACCACTTCAAACGAGCGGGTCAATACACATTCGTTCCTTAAATTTTTGGTAGTTGATGTGTCACACCCCCAAATTACCACCTAGGGAGTGTCCCTGTTAGGCGTGTGACGACTAGTAATGAGCCACCAATTACATTGAATCACAAGATTAAAATGAGTTCCATTGTTTAATAATACTGAAAATCCCAAACGTAAATTATCCAAAACCATAAGTTCAGCGGAAGCGTAAATAATCCATAAAGTAAATACTAAACGTTCATGATAATTAAGTGTTTGACAAATAAGTCCTCTGCATGACCATGACCACTCTCGCCCTCCAGCCAGCAAGTTCCTGTATTCCCAGTACCTAAGATCCTGCGAGCATGTAACACACGTATCAGACAAAGCTGGCGAGTTCACAGTTTTAGAAAACGTTTGTTACCCGTTGTATGTAAAACAGTTCAATAACCAATGCAAGTAATATTGTTAATATCTCGTTTCCGAACAATGACGGCTCCTGAAATACACGACTGCCCTTCCCACGTACTCCTATCTAGTACTGGGCCAGACTGGGTCATTAGTTCACCTCCGTCCTCTACAGGAGCGGTGTGAGGGTGCCAAACCTAAGTAGCGCTACTAACTAATACCCGATGAGGGACTTACAAAAGATGATAGGTGAGAATATTAACCAATATACCCGTTTTTACCCAAAGACTTATCCCCCCATGGAATACCCACTGACTGTCCCCAACCACCGGGACGCATGCTCGAATGTAGTGAACTCACCTTTGGTTTGCTCGGTAAATCTAGGGCACGTATCTCAAGTTGGTCAATTGGTACCTATCGTGATTATCCATAAATAATCAGTTTGGTTTACACAACTTTTCGCACGTATTTGCAACTATGTTAACATATAAGATCACGTATAAATAAAATCCTTGTTAAATAAATTGTGATTAGCATTCCCTTGAACGTACACTTGTACCTAGCAGCCATACCATCAGATTGTTTGCACATTGCGTAACACACAAATTTACAAGTTATAAATACATTCACCATATCATTTTACAGAGAGTCAATATCACCCGTTTACCGGCCCTTATTACTAATCCAATAACACCAGCAATTCTCTTAACAATTATCAATTTCATCCCTCAATTCCCTTCTAACTTTCTGGTCAAAATTGTGCATGCAACCACTTAATCATATCATACCCATAAATCGATAACATTGCATTTATTAACTGGCTAATTTATAACAATTTGACAAGCATGCCCTCGGCCGGATGTGTCGAACATCGACTCATAGCAGTAAATATACATCATACACCAATTCACTAATTTTGCATAGGCTCACAAGTAATCACAAATACACATGCTACTCCTCGACTACTACTTAACATGTATCGGAAACCGACTGCTGGCCCACAAGGCTGGCCCGGCTACTACAGTAACCTGGACCCGACCATGTTGTGAAACCGGCCCAAACGGTCAACTATTCTGCATGAATGCATGTGCCTAGTGAGTATATGCGGCCCAATAGGACAACTTATTCCATAATCTCTAACGATTCAGTAATAAGCAATAACTCGCACAATCCCGATGTAACCTGTTAGGGTATTTAATCCAAACCAAAGTCCAATTCATGTGCACAGTGCTTATTCCTGTGGTCCGAGGTTCAATTCAACATGCATTCTAAAGAGCAATTGGAGCATGAAATCATAGTAATACCTTTACAGTTTAACATGCATGACCCACAACCCTATTCATATTAGAAAAACAACCAATCATAGAGACCATAAATCGAGCATCCATCTAGGCAAACCATAAATCATATTAATCCTGATGCCTATCGATCACACAAACCGAATCCAGATTTTTCTAGCATTAAAATCTGCATCATAACAGGTTTATCAAGTACGGTTCATCATTCGGACATCATGAGGTCGGTTCGGATGAATAATAATCCATCTCCGATCATACCGACGCTACCGATTATCATGATCCCTAAACGACAATTGTTTATTCGCATCATATATACGTTAAACACATCACTGTTATATCGATCTCCTATTATCATTTTATTAATTATATCGACAAGCAATCTTATTCATTCACACACTATGATTCATATATAGCATACAATGAGATGGTTAACAGAGATTCCTAATCGTAATTCAACATGCATTATTGTACCCAGGTTTTTCACAGTTACACACGACAAGATCACAAAGTCAAAGATTTGCATGGAGATGAATTTTACTAACCAAGAGAGGGGTGTTTTCCGATTGGAGCTTCTGCCGCCACTAGTTTTGAAACGTGTAGGGTTTGCAATATGATAGTGGTCATGCATTACTCTCTAGTCTACGCATACATATAATAGGGAAGGGAGTTGGGCCGAGTTCTCTAATATTAAGGGGGTTGGGCCAAGTAGGATTAGGTTAAGAATTATTAATGGAGGTTGGGCCAAGATACTATAAGTGATGGCGGCCTAACGACTTCTGCATGGCCCACACAACCCCGTAGCCCACTAGTACCAACATACACAATCACATTTAATAATCAGCGAGTTTACTAAAGTCATGAGTGCGAAATATCTTTTATCATCGAAGAGAGACGTGATGGAAAGAAATAATAATAAAACGGGATCGCGTGACGAAGGGGCGCTAACCTTGAAAGTTCGGGTTGTCACATCATCCCCAACTTGAAAGAAATTTCGCCCCGAAATTTGACAAGTAAGCCCAAGGCGCGACGTGATTATCAGGGTTGTTGCAGATTTTGCTCAGGTGTGACATGATGACTGTTTATTGATTCACAAACCATCTCTAGCCCAAGATACAACCAAGATTAAGGTTACTGGAAAAGATCAGAAGCTATCTTTGTATGCTTTCACGTCTGTTCTGAAAACTGATAACTGGTCTGGTCCTCGGTACTTTTTTAAATTCACTGATTTTAAATCTGTGTTGAGTAAAAAAGTTGAAGTGAATACACCAATAGGTAACTATTTTTGAAATTATTTTTGTTTAATTGAATAAGTTCAGTTGTTTATATATTATCATACTGTTTTATTATACATATTTCATTGGTTATTTTGTTGTCTCATATCCTATTGAAGATGCAAATAGGAAGGATGGATCTAAAACAAAGAGAATGAACATAACCCTAAAGGATCTCGAGTAATTATTTTATAAACAACACGATAATATATCTATTTTTATTTATATATGTATTAATATATTCTTTTGATATTAAATTTAAAAATATTATTTATACAGAGATCAGAAGATTAGTGTAACATTGTGGGAAAATTATGCAATCACTTTGTCAAACTACATGAATGATAAAAACCGCCCTGCTCATGTTGTTATACTTGTTCATTTTGGCATAGTGAATATTTATCAAGGTATTAATTATATTTTTTGACAAAGTATTTTAACAATGTCATTTAAATATATATATCGATCTATATCTTTTGATAATATGTCGACATAATTAACTTTTTTTTATGTATCATTTAATAAACATGTCCGTTATAATCAGGTAAAGTTGGCCTTACTAACATGTTTGAAGCAGGTCGTGTCTTCATAAATTCTGATATTCACGAGATAAAAGAATTCAAAGACAGGTACATCTTTATTATTTTATTATTGGTTTTAAATTTAATTAATTTTTTTAATATATTATACTGTTATAGGTATCTTGAGAAGGAGTTATCTAAATCATCTTCCGGTAAACAGTCATGCTCTCAAGTGATATCGAATACAGAAGATGAGTTTCTAAATGCTGAAGATTTTGTGTTGACCGGTTTTATTGCTTCAATTGATGTGGTATACATTAAAAAAAGGTTATTGTATCTTATTTATTTTATCATATTTATCCCTCACTATTACTCAATCTACTTATTAGGAGAAAAAGGTTATCATTGTTGGTACTGTTATAGCAATTTCAAATGATAAGCCTTGGTATTATTTATCATGCAATCATTGTAAGAAGCAAATGGAAGAGAAATCTGAATTGGTTGAGAAAGATGATGGCAGCTTTGACGTATTGGATGAGAAGTCTTTTGAGTGTATAAACCCGGATTGTGATGCTGTTGACATTGTTCCTGTTCATCGCTATCTATACATTTTTTATAGTTACTTTTAAATGTCAAATATAATTTCATAGACTTTTTTTTCTTATCAATTATTAACATTTTATCATATAATAGATACAAGATACCTCTAAGGGTTCAGGATTCGACCGGAACCGTTTCCTGTACGTTGTTTGATTATGAAGCTATTAAGCTTTTGAAGAAAACCTCGAAAGAACTACTTGATATTTACTCAAAGGTACAATTAGTTTTCATTCTGAGAAATGTTATTAGTTTTTTATTAAACAATAGATATATATGTTATTATTTTCATCCCATTATACAGGTTGACACTTCCACCGAAGGATCGTTTCAGTCACTTCCATCTGAGTTTGATGTGTTGTTGAACAAAAAGTTTGCCTTTCAAATCAAAATTTCCAGTTTTAACATTTCCAACCAGATAGAAAACTATGGAATTTCAATGTTATCTTTCGATGAGGATCTACTTTCTACTCTGGAGAAAAAATGGAAAATTAATGAGGTTATTATTTTCTTCCAAACATAGTAATAATTCAATTATTATATTTACGTTTCTGTATTCATATATTGAGACTGTTCTGAATTTTTGTAGTCTGATGTGTCTGAGTCAAATGTTCAATGTTTGTCCGATTCAGTTGGTAATGTGAAAAGTTTATCAAAGGTATTTTTTTTTGTTGTGCTTTACATTTTTTTACTCTACAATGAAAATATTATTAGCAAACTGATAGTTTTGTTTTAATAAGTTCCAAGAATCTCAATCTGTGATGGGTGACAGTGTTACGCCAGATCCTATTGATGTTAATGATCAAGATCCGTCAAAGTTCGAAAACATTAAACGTAACCTTGAAGATGTTTATGATGTTGATGCTGTTGATAGCTCTTCTACTAAACGTCCTAACAGTCCTGGGAATGTTGAAGTAAACAATTCTATCAAGTTGGGCCTCATCACCCCAAAGATTGAGATATAAAGGTATTGAAGTATGGTCTCCAAATGGATTTGCATGGATTTGCACTTTTATTATTTTTAAGTGTTATGTTTCTTATCAAAACAATCTTATGCCTTTGACTATTATTCTTGTGTTTGAATGGATATTGTTTTTTGGTTAATCTTTATGACATTGTCATTTGCTTTGTTATATTTTGTCTTTAAATTAAAGAGGATAAAAAATAATTGAGATTTATTACTTACATGTTACAAAATGTGAATTTACGGACCACGACAAGTATATATAATAGTGTAGAATAAAATTTCAAACAAAATTTTAAAATATTTATTGTGTATTTTAAAAATAGATATTTTCATTGTCAAGGTATAATCATAATCTTATGTATTTGTAGTTTTTATCCATCAATAGTACTTAACTATTATCCTAAATTTAAAAATCATGCTTTACTGTATTTTTTTGTTTCGTTAATGTTATAACAATAGTAATGATTACTTACATCCTACCATTTTTTTGTAATTATTACCCTACTTACGAATCTTATAACATTACTATATTTTATTCTTATTTTTGGTTCTAATCAATAAATATACTAAACTCCACTCAACACGCAATTACGTTTTTATTAATAATATCTCATAAATTTAAGATTTTATTCTTATTTTTTGTTTAACCTAAACCCTAATACGGTAACCCAAAATACTTACTGTCAATTTTATAAATTTGTAAATGATTTATAACTTCAAACAATAATTTAAAAATATATCACTATATCGTTTATTTAATTTTAATTTTTAAATGTGATAATAATTACCGATATACTATAAACTTATTAAATTATGTATTTCAAATCTTCATGATTAGATTTATATATAGATACCTATCATTTTCTAAAAATAACAAAAAAAATAATTTTATAAAAACATAAGTTATCCGAATATATTTGTTTGTAAAAATGTCTTTGATAACTTAATTGGAATCATATATCATCAATTTAGAAGCTTTTTTCATATACTTAAAATTAAAAAAATCCTCTATTTAGTATATCTTTTATTTAAACTTATTATTTTAAAATCTTAATTATGGAAAACTCCCTTTTTGACATTATCAATTCCATATTTGAAATTTTGTACGCTTATATATAGCATCATGAAATCATTCTTTTTGTATTCGATATTAATAATACAATGGTTGAGCTTCCCTTTCACTTGATACTTTTCCAGATTTCAATCAAGATCGATACCAAATCAATACATCGATTCAAGTTGGTATCTAAACAATGGCGTGATGGCTTATCATTTCCTGAATTTGCTTTTAAACGTCGTTGTTATGTTGAAGATTATCTGGTAATTTTTATTGTGTTATATTATTTACAGTACCATCCAATTAGTTATTTTAACAACTTTCTTTCTCATTAATCTCATATGTTTGTAATCTATTTTTGTAGGAAATGCTCCAAGACCAAGGTTTGTTCATTACTTCGTCTGTGTTGATGGAGTTGTGGCCGCGTGAACTCATTGAACTTTATGGCCTTCATGATCAACAAGCAAGTCAAAAAAACTTAAACGTTATAGAGGAAATGGTGGTGATTGAAAATGGTGAACGTACTATTTATCAAGTTTATGATGATGACAATTAGCAACTTTGTTCTCATCAAATAATATGGTTTTCGGATAATGAAAAATCTTATTATGGTTCTTACTATTGGAGATATCGGTTTTATTCAACAACTTAGTACACTATGTAACCATAACAGCTTATGCATATTTCTTAAAATATATTATCAAATATATTGCTTAATTATAGAGTTATAAAATATCAGTTTATAGTAACAAATATCAGTTATTAAAAACTTACGTAATCATAATTAGTATCAATTAATTATTTACATAGTGTCCGTGCTATAATTTATAATCAATTTGCCTAATTTGTCGATCGACTTTCTATAAATGATCGACTACTTGTGTATAAGTTTATGTCATCAATCATTTTGTTTATTCACTTTTTTGTGGGTTTAGCCTGTTCACTTTAATTATGTGTTTTTTCTTGTGAATCCTTATAACAAGAAGTTTACATCCATTTACCTATTGTTTGACTCTTGATTTACTTATCATATCAATCCTTCTGCTTAATATTTATTCTCAGGTATGTTTACCACTCTTATTACGTTACCTGCTCATCTTATAGACAATGGTTTATTACATTTTATTATTTAAATACAATATTTTCGTTAGTTTAATGCAACACAGAAACAAGATGATTAACATTCATATATATTCTTATATATTGTTCCACTAACTTAACATAATCCATAGATCTACATGTTACCTATTCATGTAGCAAAAAAACTACCACCATTGTCTTCATACCCAACTATATGAATATACCAAAAAACCCTAAACATTAACAATCCATAAACCATCAAAATAGAACACTACTACCATCCTTTCACATATTACTATTTTCGATCCACACTTTTTAACTCGAGCACCTGTTTAGAAGTAACAAAGTTGAAGTGTAGAATGTCACCATTCTTCAAACTATTTGAAGACATAAATTTACCCCACTTCACCATTTTGTAACGCGGTGCGTCACCATTTTGTTCTGTTTCCACTTCATTAAACATCATTTTGCCTTCCAAAGTCTAAATCTTCAATTCATGAAGTTCTTGAGTAAGGCCTGATCTCTTGGCAACCTCAACAGGAAGTCACTACATAAAATATGTTACATAGCATTAATACAATGTACCCTATTAAACACTTAAATTTTGTTATACATTAGAATTTAAATTTTCATACCAATCTGTTTTCTCCTTTTCGAGTAAACTCATAATTTTCAGTATCAACTTCAGCCTTTGTTTGTGTTCCACTATTACGCTTCCTTTTCTTTTCTTGTCCAATTTTTGATACCATCTCATTGTAGTTTATAATCTGTCATATTAAATATTAATGAGATTCATTAAATAGTTGTAATTGATGGTATTCAATAATCACTGATAAGTGTATTATACATGTGATTAAAATAATGGTTACCTCTCTTTTGATTGATGATCAACGATAGTTTGGAACTTCGGGTGTCACAACTTCTGGAGTTTTGTCAATCTCCTTTCCTTTTTTGGATGTTGATTCAATCCCTTTTACAACGTCTTTGTCTTTCTTGTAAACCTATTAAAGATATAATTATAGAGATCAAAAGTATAAATAATATATATACTAATCATATGTAAAGCTGTAGTAATGTATACTGAATGTTTATGACCTCATCTTTGACGTTAACCTCAGAAGTTGAAGCATTAATTTTTTGTGATGTAAACTGGTCACAATCTAGAATGCCTTGTGTCCTATTCAACATCTGCTCATTTTCATTTCCAATAATGTTATCCTCATAGTTAATTTGTGTTCAATTTCATTTATATACCAATAAAAATGCAACAATACTATAATAGTTCATTAATCAATCTATTATCAACAAGATGTAAATTATAATCCAGTACCTCATTCATCAATGTATCTCCACTTGTATCCCTTTCATTTTCAGATTCAATTCTGTTAGAAAAAAAATTAAAATATAAGCAATCTTAATTATTTGATATTGCGTGTGTAAGAATAAAATACTTACAAAGCAAACACTTTCTTGGAATGTTGTTTTAGATATTATTTCACAAAAATCACTATCTTCGGATTTTTCACGAAAACCCAATACAACTTCAATGCCAATGCCATTCCTGAATACCCTCAATTGAAATACAACATTATCAATCTTCTCAAAGATCATTGTGTCAACATCCATAATTTCCAACCTATCACACAGTTTCGGCCATCCGTCCGTAAAAGCATAGGTAACATGAACCTTGGCTGCCATCACATCCCAGTACTTACCAGCTGCATATAGTTGGTAAATGCCGTTTAGCTCGTGATTTTTGTAAAACATGCTAACAAACTCAGTTGGAATTACCTGCAAGTTATTAAAATAAGTATATAAGTATTATTATTAACATATCTATTTCAAATCAATTTTTTATAAAGTTTGACAGACAATTAATTATTAAACAGTATGCTTACCGTAAGACCCAACTTTGCGTAGTTGTTCATTGTTATGTATGATTCACCACACACGTTATTTAAGAAAGGATAAACCTCCAACTCTTTGTCCCCTATGCTTCTAAAGAGCAGCCAAGTGTTTTTTAACAAATTAAGATTGTTAACAACAGCCCTCCAACCATATGTTAATACTGGTAGCTTATTCATGTGTCTAAGTCTTATAGTCCAATGTCTACCGTCTTCATGAGGAACCTCTATGTTCATGTGTTGCCAATCTTTTCCCCATTTTTTGATTACAAATTCAACAGGTACCAGCTGGATTAACATTGTTTGCAATACAAAAAAATACTTATGTCAATTTTACATATTTTATACAATGTTTAATTTAATCAAATTAGAGATGGAAAGTACACATACCAATGAAAGATATTTAGGTTCTTCCATCAGTTGAACAAATAAATGGTTCGTTTTGGTATTATAAAGTTATTTTAAAACATGAAGAACAAATAAATGTAACTTATTCCAAATAAATATCATATTCTAACTAAAAATCATACTTGACAATATTATGAACATTTAATAATTAAACATTACTTACGTATAAAGCAAAGTATTTCAACAAAATGTGTAGGACAAATACAACTTAATCATGATTTATTCAAAAAATTAAGTATTTCTTTTGAGACATTCACTATTAACTTATCTGATGCCTAAATGTATTTTGTAAGTTAATCTCATATTCGGTTACCTACTTTTAGCCAAAATTAATAACTTTAACCAGAGTCAATGTTATTTAAACATGTATTTAATCCTCTTTTGAGTTAGATCATATAAAAAGTTTAGCAATCCACTAAATCATTGATACTCAAAACATGCAACCTATAAATATGTATGATTTATGATTTCAGAATGTTACTCTGTTCTAACTCCATCTGAATTTAAGTTACTTATACATTTAACTGATTATTATGATTCAAAGAGTAGTCACTGATTAGTATATCGATGATAAGAATCATACCTTTTTGTTTAAAATTATCCGAGAAGGTATGTTGCAAACCCTTTGATTATCTTCGAATTTATGTAGAAAGCTTCTTCAAAACCCTAGATGTTGAAGAAGACGATTTTTTGTGTTATAGCTTTTTAGAGAAATGATGTATAGATGGTAATAATGAGTTGTTTTTGGGAGAAGATATTGACTTGATGGTTTAGGCTAATAAATGGCTATGTGATGATTATTGTTTTCTTTTTATTTTGTATTATTTTAATTAATTCTTATATATGTTTTCAATTATATAATATTGGAAATGGCAAAAAAGAGAAGATTAGAAAATACCCCATTGAGTGATACCACTTTAGTTCCGGAATCATTTAACAGTAAGTTTTGTCTGAACATTATCTTTTTCATTAACGGTTAAATATATTTCATTTTTTATTAAATATCTATTTATTCCCTTATATTATGATATAATTATTTAGGTACACTTGGAAGAACACCATTGTCGAACATTACCAATGGTAAAATTTTACATTGTATAAGTCTTCTTATAACATTTTGCTTTAATATTTTTTTTATTGTACTGATGAAATGTATTTTTTAATATATTTAGGTACAAATGATGCAGTTCCATTATTATGTAACTCAAACGGTATGTCATATGTTAATGTAACGTTTTTCGACTGAAAATAGTTTATACATTGTTTTTTGTTTTTTTCATTTGATATATAAATTGTTTTATTTTATTAAAAAATTACTAATATGAACATTTGAGCATTACTTGCTGCTCATAGAAGAAAAATGCGCAAGATTTATCTTGATACTAGGCGAAGAAAGTCAAATAAAAGAAGTAGTGCACCAAGTGGTAGAGGATCCTCTAAAATTGTTAACAACTCCCAGTTCATCGACGAAGAAAATTATAATCCGAATCTTCCTTCTTCATCTAATAGTTTTCACAAAGTGCGTAACTTTAAATCTTTAACCACAACAACACCCTTAAGTGGCATAACAACTGGTACGTAATCTCATAAAATCTTAAAAGAAAATCTATCTATCTATATATATATATATATGTATTAAATTACAAGTAAAATCAAAAGTTTATTTTACTAACATTTATTTGTGACTTTCACAGGTGCTATTACTTTGAATAACCAATTAACCCATACACCTAGCAGTTCTCAGTTTTCTATTGTTTCAAACATTGTTACACAAAACAGTAACACCATTCTTCGATCTTCGTCTACGTTTACCAAGCTTAAATCTGGTAAACAAAAGGTTTTACCTAAAAAACGTATTATCGAACCTATTCCAATGGTAGATCTTACTTCTGATGACGACAATGAAGATTTACATTCCATTCAAGACCCTTTTAAAGGTGTATCCACATGTAATAATAATGTTACATATGTTTTAAGTTAAATAATCTTTTTTTATTAATTTATTGTTAATCTTAATTGGACAATCAATCTTATGTTTTCAGATTACTTGGATCATGGTAATCAAAGCCTTAGATGTGAGATGTGTGATTCATTATTATGGTCTGACGAAGGTGGTAAAGGGAGAATTACATTGGGTAAGTTAACTTATAGTTTATGTTGTGGTTATGGCAAAGTGGAGCTTCCAGATTTGAAAGAACCTACTTCAGTATACAAGGATCTATTTGGAAATTCTAATGAAAACAACAAGTACTTTTTAAAGAATATCCGTCGATACAATTCTATGTTCTCCTTCACATCAATGGGTGGAAAGGTAGATTCGAGCATCAACAGGGGTAAGGCACCATATGTATTTCGTATTAGTGGACAGAATTTTCATACATTAGGTGGTTTGGTACCTGCACCTGGAAAAGATCCGAAGTTCTCCCAGCTTTATATTTATGATACTGATAATGAAGTTTCAAATCGGAAAAGGTTGTTCAGGTAATATTACACCAAAGTTTATATTAATTTAGTATTTTTAATATACCAATATTTTGATGTTACATATTATCACATATTTACTTTATACGTTTATATTTTTTCAGTGACTCTACAAATAAGTCTGATTCGCATTTAAAGCAGTTAGATATTCAGCTCATTAAGTTTTTAAAAGACTTCCTGGATCATAATAATGAGTTGGTTAAAAGTTATACAATTTCAAGAAACCACTTCAATGAGAATCCTAATGAAAATTTCAAGCTTCGTCTCATTTACAACAGAGATCTTGACGGTCGTACTTACAACTTGCCCTCAACTTCAGAAGTTGTTGCATTGATAGTTGGTGATCTACATATAATTATTGATCATCGTGATATATGTTGTTGAGTCTCACACTGAAGGTCTTCAACGAATCAGTGAACTTCATCCATCATATCTAGCACTTCAGTATCCAATCCTGTTTCCTAATGGTGATGCTGGATATAGAATAGACATTCCTCATAGAGATGGTATACGTACGTTAAAGAAAATTCGACCGAAGTGTACAGTGAGAGAATTCTTTGCTTATAGAATTCAGGATCGATCAACTTCCTTTTCTCTAATTTTAAATGCTCGGAGATTGTTTCAACAATTTTTGGTAGATGCATATACCATGATTGAGAGTGAAGACATGTTGCGGGCATGTGTGATTGATTTTGGGAAAGGATGGGAGAAACATTTGCCGTTGATAGAGTTCTCCTACAACAACAGCTACCATACTAGTATCAAGGCAGCTCCGTTCGAAGCATTTTACGAGCGGAAATGCCGTTCTCCTCTCTGTTGGGCCGAAGTGGGAGACAGCCAGATTACGGGTCCTGAGCTTGTACTGGAAACTTCGGAGAAGATTGTTCAGATCAGGAACCTCATGGTAGCAGCGCGTGACCGCCAGAAGAGCTACGCCGATAAGCGTAGCAAACCGTTAGAGTATGCAGCAGGTGATCGGGTTATGTTGAAAGTTTCACCGTGGAAGGGCGTTGTACGCTTCGGGAAGCGTGGCAAGCTTAATCCGCGTTACGTTAGGCCGTTTAAGATTTTGGAGCGGATCGGTAAAGTCGCCTACAAGCTTGAGTTACCTGCTGAGTTGGGTAATGTGCACGATGTCTTTCACGTTTCGCAATTAAAGAAGTGTCTAGCTGATGAGTCACTGGTTGTGCCGTTGCAAGAATTGAGGATCGACGACAAGCTTCAGTGTCACACCCCGGCCGCGTTAAAACAACAAACCGCGGCGGAAACGCCGGGGAGTGAGGCGACAGAATTATTGTTCCACAACCATGGTAGTTAAAAGTTTTGTTTTATTGAAATATTAGGAAATGTTCATTGTCATTAAACCAAACAAACAAACTACATATTGTTTATAATTGTTTTTAAGTCACTAAGGCCTTGTCCAGATCCTAAGTGAACTCGCTTCCTAGCAAGCAACATCAAGCAATACCACCTGAAACATATGTAAAAATAAAGTCAGCAAAGAAATGCTGGCGAGTACATAGGTTTTATGGGAGTATCGGATTCATGGCTCGTTTATATGTTGCAGTATCTCGTTAGACTACAAGAGTCAAAATACAAACCTTGTTTTGAAAAGTGTATTGCAACATAAATAACCAACACAAATCAAATTGGTTATAGTTTATAAAATCTCGTAGCCATGACTCTTAACTCAAAAATATTTGTTTTAGTATAACAACTTGTAAACATCTCGTAAAAACTCGTTAATAAAACTCGTATGGTTTATATCGTTTCGAAAACCTCGTGGTGTGACATCGTTTCAAAATCGTTTCCCCAGTGAACTAAATAATGACACGCAATGTAACATGATAGAAGCACTTATATATAAGATGTACCAACGGCGTATCTACCATGATTCTATCATACTACACCCGTCCCATTATCTAATCACTACCCAAAACCAATCGTTTAATTCGTTTAACTTGTTTCAAATCGTGTATCTCGTTTCAAATCGTTTAACTCGTCCCAAAATCGTATTCGTTTTAATAGTGAAACTACTTTTGGTCATCTCGTTAACAACATTCAAACCTTCGTGACTCGTCTAACTCGTTTCTCGTTTCGTATTAACAAACCACCAAAGGGTAAGTTAACAATCATCAGGTTCGGTCGTTAGCTACATAACCCCCACACATAACCATGGGTGTAGTCTGATAACGGGATTTGTCAGATCCTATGGTACCATAACCTAATACTGGTCGGCTCGGCCAAAGCTAATGAATGTCATTCGTTATGTAATCACAACCAACAAGTCTTGTTCACCTTATTGAAATCGTTATTAGTTTAGTGTAAACCATCGTTTTTGAAATTATCGTTTAAACCTTGAAATTCGTTTTGTACATATGAATCACCCCAAAACAATTGAAAACAGTAAAATAGGGGAACTATGTACTCACTTGGGATTGCTAATTAGTCTTGAGAATAAGACCAATTTAAGCTCCAAGGGTCACGGAATCAACCGGCACCTAGTATAGTAACTATGTTAATAAATCGGCTCCTAAATCGGGAGATAGGATAGAATGAGGTTCTATAAATCAAATGAGTAATTGAACTCATATGGTATGATTTAATAGTCCCAACATTCTGATTAGAAAGCCTACCTAAGTGCTTTTGACCCGTTTCGACACATTATGGTGACATAAGTCACTATAAGGCGTCATTAGCGTAAAACTATGTTCGGATGGTTAACTATGTGCTATGCCAAGTCTTACATGCCCAATAATCCCTAAACATGTTACTAAATCAGGTTATATGTCAAAATTATGTTCACATAGTCAAAATACGGATTTATGCTTCAAAAGGGCATTTTGGTCATTTCCTATGGGCATACAAGCTAACAAGCATATGACTAACCAATCCTATGTGATCATAAGGTATAACCTCAGTGGTTATTACCTATGTAATCATGATCACTAAGTGTGCTTGGTCGGATCCTAAAGATCGACCAAATGGGTCGGGTTCGAAAGTATAAGCGGTTGTTTAGACCGCTTACCTTACGACCCTAAACAAGCACAAACTAATAGTGTCGAGTTAAACATGTCAAAACATGTCTAACCTACGGATTTGGTATCAAAACAAAGTGTTTTGATACCCTAAAGTAGTTCCGAGGCAAAATGCGTGCTAAAACGCATTTTGACCGAAACTTTGACTCGACACTATAACTAGCTAACGTGGTAATCAACGGCTATAATCACGAAGGATTATAACTATCGTGATTACAATCACGTTTCAAAGTTCAATTGAACTTTGACTTGACCAATTGATGGTCAAAACCGAAAGTCAAACTGTTGGCCAAACTGTTTGACTTTCTGCTTAAACATAAAGAACAAGCATGAAAGAAGACTTACAAAGGGTCCTAACTATCTTTTCTACAAAGAATAAAGTTCCAAGCAGATTAGAAAGCTCCCAAATCAGATAAGAGATGAGAAATGAGAGGAATGAGCAAAGAATTGAGGAGTTTGGCCAACTATTTATACTTGTTGGTGATCAACAAGATCATGACAAGTGGTTTGTTTAGCCATTAAGCAATGAATCACAACCATACAAGTGTTAGGAGCAGGTGCAAAGCCTTGGAGAGGTGGTAACTTGGCTACCACACAAAGAAATTGCAAGATTGGCCCCTGAATTTACAAACTGATGCTGAAAACAAACTTTCTGCCCAGATGTGATCGTCGCGTAGCGCGACGAAATAGGCAGGGGATGGTCGCGCTACGCTACTGTAACACCCCGAAAATGGGTTTGGTGATCAAACCACATTAGCACTAAGAGACGGGTAAAATACCGTTAGTGGTAAAACTTACCCGGTAAATATTAGGATTTAAATAATTAATCCTAATATTAAATAAGAAGTGAATAAAAGCTTTTAAGGAATAAGATGGATAAAAGGCCCGAGTTAACGGGACCTAAAATAAATTTAGTCATAAATATTCCCGAACCCGCTAAGTTAACTAGGAATAATAAACCTAGTTAATAAGTGGGAATATCATTGAAAATAATTAGGTTGTGACCTAATTAATAACTAACCAAACATGAGGGACCAAAGCCGGGTAACTTGAAAATGGAATTATAAACTAAAAAAATAAAACATAACACACACACAAGAGTGTGTGTGTGTGCGTGAGATGAAGCAGGAGACAAGCTCCATGGGAGCTAACCCTAGAATCAACAAATTCACCAAATTGAAGCTCGAATCAAGATCCAAATCAATGCATGAATGTGTAGAAACGATCACCAAGTCAAGGGGATCGTGAGGTATGTTGAATTTCTAACATTCGTGAAGTTGTAAAAATTGATAATCATCCTAATCGCGAATTAGGCATGAATTAGAGAAGCTATGGCTAGATTAGTGATGAATACTTGCTTAGGAACGAAACCCTAAGTGAGAATCATACATATGATGCTATGACTTGAATGATTTGGTGATTACTTACATGTGTGGTAAATGGGTTTATTGACAATATGAAGAACACTTGAATTAGAGTGTTAATTTGATGAATATTGATTGTTTTGAAATAAGTTCTTGATATAGTCCATGAACACTAGACATAGAGGTTTGATTTTTGATGTAAATCTTGGTAAAGATAACTAGTTATGGACTAGTTAGTAAATATGTAAAATCATGCACACTAGGTGTTTGTTAAAATGCCTAACTGAGAATTAAGTGTTGATAATGTGCCTAATTGAGTCTTGTGAACTTGATAGTGCAATCATAAGTGTTAATTGGTGAATTGACTTTTGAATAGTCAAACCGACCATTAATAAGATCGAACGGTATTTGTGATAGAAAATATGTAAGATGGAATAGTCATAATTAATGATGACTAATATAACCGTCTTACGAATTATGATGATAGTTTGACGCTTGACAAGCTAGGTGGAGGCTTGGAAAGGAAGCGGGCCAAACGAAGCAAGAATAGTGGAAAAGCATTATTCGGATGCAAGGTAAGTATAGCTTACACTAGTCTTAGATTGTGTAATATTCCCTTAGCGTATAAATAACGAATGGAATAACTAAACAATTAAAATACGATGTTCCGTCGTGTAGGCGTACGGAACTAGATAATCAAAGATGAAAGAAACCATAATAATGGTTAAAAAGGAAGTAAATAGATAATTCGGTCATATTATGACGAAAGTGGTAATAAAAGGTTTATAAGTAAAACTGACCGTACCGTGTTAACGGAGCGGGTCATGTAGTTGAGATGATAATAAATATCATCTCGAAAAGACAAACGGTCAATTCGGCCAAACGGGTCAAAAGGTGTAGACATCACCTTTTGACAATATTGACTAATGATCTTTTGTCGAGATATATGCTTACAAAAATAGAAATCCAATGAATACTCGCATCGCTCTTACTTAGCGATTAAAAAGCAAGGTATTTATAAATCGGGTCTACTTGTTGATCCGGGCCAGGTATGCATATTCATGTCGTAGTTTAAAATGCTATTTTGGTCGAATAAATGGGATAGAGAGTCTTTCGTAGTAAAAAGAACATAATCGACCAAAACGCCCTTGTTGGCTAATTCGAGCAAACAACCTTTAAAAGTTGTTTGGAAATGAGTTCTATGATTAGGTAAATACTTAGAATAAATATAGAAGCATTCGAAAGCGTTTTAGGCTTGAAAATGCTTAAATACCCGTAACGGGTCAAAATAAGTATCCGAGTAAAAATGGGTTTAATTCGAGTAATTAAACCGGCGATTAAAATCTAATATGATAGGAAAACATTAAGTCGAAGAAGTATATGTGACATAAGGGTCAAATAAACATGTTTGATGGTGAACTCGTAAACGGGTCAAAATTGGCAAAAAAGGGAAATAAGCCGAAAACTTAGAAGTCTTAAATTTTGTTAAGTCGAATGTCGGATTTTAACCTCATAAGATGGAGGATTAAATTACGGACGCGTAGGAAAAGGAATCGGGTAAAACGGATCAATAACGAAGAAGTTATGGCCGTTTCCGTAAAAACTAGCATAGCTGAACTAAGCTGCAGACCTGCTGATGCAGGGGCCACCGTAAATTACGGTGTCCACCGTAATTTACGGTGGAGTTGAAAAATGCTACGGTGGATCCCTCCTGGTTTACGGTGGGGGCCTGTACTACCAGTGGCCACCGTAAATTACGGTGCCACCGTAATTTACGGTGGAGGTCAGGTTGAAAACTTTGTTTTGTTATCAATTGTTTCTCGAATTCGTTTAGACGCGTTTTAAGTCACGTATGACTAAAGCATTTCATGTTTATGAAATGTAGGTACATTTTAGATGCCGGAAGACGATCAAGCTCAATGAAGAACCGAACACTATAAAGACTCATGCTTCCGCACATTGCCTCGTTGTAAATTTTAACGACGAACCCAATCACGTTTGTAGAATAGCTTATGAATTGTAAAAGTTTTAATTTACTCGGAATTTCCTAAGGATAAATAACACTAAATACATGTCTGTATTCGTAATTATTACGAAAACCTTTAATATAATAACTAGAGTGTTACGAGTTGGTTATCAGAGCTCAAGGTTAAAGAGTAAGGTGTGTTCGGTTCGAGGCTTGATCGCAAATCCGGTAAGTGTATGTATGTTAATCGTTAGCGTATTAAAGTGTTGAAAACAACACATAGGGTTATCGTGAAATACACGTTACCCCAAATTAAATGATAGATATGGTTAACAACATTTCGTGCGTTGACACATATAGTACAAAAGCCTTGTACTATGACACATGCATTTAGTAAAGTTGACATTACTAACTTTGTGAATGTCTTGACTGAAGGACACTTACATTTAAAGATGGCAAAGGTTAAACAAATGCAAGATGTGATAGAGGAACAGTCCGAGGCATGACAAGAGGAACATGCCCATCAAGGACTAAATCGCGTAACGACCGCGAACAAGGCTAATGGCAAGAGAAGCCCGTTAGGGCAAGCATTATCAGGTGCACGTTTTAAATCATTGCATAAATAGTAATATGCAACAGATATGTAGAGATTGAAAGTTGCATATGTAGATTGAAAACTTGGAAAGACCTGAATAGAAAACCTATCCGGGATATTGTTTCCAAGAAAAACAGATAGAGGTATTACTTACATAGGGCGTGATGTGAAAACTGTAAAAAGGTCATGCGTGTCATGTGTTAATCGCTTACTCTGGCCAAGTAAGTAGCGGCATATGATACCATGAACTTCTTATGGCGGACACGTTTACATCTGATGTAGTAAGGGCAGGGTGAATGGGACTAATTAAAAAGTACCCAAATGAATCTGATAAGCAAAATATTTGATAATAATGTAAACGCACAACCAAGTGACGGGAGCGTATTACATTAGGATAATGAGCCCGGGTGAAGGGACAAACAAGCATGTAAAATGATTTAGACAAGTATTGGGAGGGAGTGTACTTACACTCGAACCCAGAAAACACCAAGCATGTAAAATGATTTAGACAAGTATTGGGAGGGAGTGTACTTACACTCGAACCCAGAAAACATCAAGCATGTAAAACGATTTAGACAAATATTGGGAGGGAGTGATACTTACACTCGAACCCAGAAAACATCAAGCATGTAAAATGATTTAGACAAGTATTGGGAGGGAGTGTACTTACACTCGAACCCAGAAAACATCAAGCGTGTAAAACGATTTAGACAAATATTGGGAGGGAGTGATACTTACACTCGAACCCGGAGAATGTAAACATGTAAGATGAGTTAGATATGCATTGGGAGGGGGTGTACCTACACTCGAACCCGGAAAATGCAAATATGTTCCTTAACGGGTCATTTTTGTAAAACGTCGAACTTAAGGATAAAGTCAGAATATAAAAACCGAAGCGAGGTCTTAATGCATACCGGGAGGGTTGCAATAATAACAATTTCGGTAAAACACCCGGTGGATGGGTAAGAATTAAACACATGCGTAAACCAAGAGACGTGAACGTGGGTTGAAAGATCAAAGTAACGTGGATTACGAGTTATGACTATAAAAATCTCGTATATAGAAATTGTGAGTAAATATGTTCAACTATTCAAAGTTGAATGGGTCGAATAAAGAATAAAGTGGATTGTTTATAAGTGATGGATTTCACATTAATAGGTCAAACATGTTGAATACCATATAACGCCGAATGGCACAAATGAACACTAGCCAAATAAAGGTAGTGTTAAATGCAAGAGAATAATGAGCCCGGCAATGGGACATAATCAAAAACGAATGTATGTAAACTGGATAATGGTGAGTATAAGATAAAACGACGCATAAATGACGTGAGAAATCATAAAGTCGGAAAATGTGCCCGAAAAGAAACGAATGTAGCCTTAGACTACGGTCAAGGTCAAAGATAATATCAAAACGATAATAAATGATGTTAAGCAAAAAAAAAAACATGGTGCCTTAACGCAGTATGCGTATATAAATGTATACACATTTGAAGGAAGACTCGAATAAAAGATGATCTACGGGATCATCATAACCTACGAGGTATTAATTAGAGCAAAAGGTCTACGGGACCAAAACGACCCACGGGTCATGATTAGAAAGAAGTTATAAGGACTTCGCCTTAAAGAGGTGAATGTCTAATCAAAAATAGCCCATAAGGCTAAGTAAAGAAACCTACGGGTCAATATTGTAAAGCAAGGGGAACTGGTTACAATTCTCCGTGTAAAATAATAACGGTCAGGAATAAAACTCAAAACGGAAATTCCTAGACATGAGAAAAAGATATAAGACAAGGAGAAAATGTAAACTAAAAATTTAGTTTTTAGTTAAAAGCAATGTTTTAACAAACATAAGTAGTAAAAGATGGTTTAGAAAATCTTAGACACACATAAGGCCGGAGATGGCAAATTAGTATACCCGTGTGACGGGGTATGAAGTGACGGCGTCAAATTAGGCTAGCCGCAAAACTATTCGAGGTTAAGGAAATGTCATGAAGAATACAAAACGCTTGTCAATATAAGACAAGTGCGTGATAAACCTGTTAAAAGACTAACGAGACTGAGTGGTCAAGTTACAACTCGGTCAATAAAGATTAAGGGTTATAAGCAGTAAGTAACGGCCCGCGAGGCCTTACACATGAAAGACGTACGCGTCAGTATACATGAAAACTTTTAACTAAAAGATAACGAGTTTTTAAATGGTTACCTTATAAGGTAAACCATAGTAAATAATAAGAGTAAAAAGTAACTGGACTAATAAGTCTAGTTAGTGAGACCGGTTGAGGTCATTTAAGTAATTTGGTTGCTTGTAAGCGGTGGATTCGGTATAACTGAACCGAATAAATAAATTTTAAAACAAAAGAAATTGTTGCTAAAAGTGAAAGATTTCACTAAAGACCTTTAAATGGGTCAAAGTAACGGATCCATAAAGAATTCGATAATATATGGAAGTGATGAATAGTGCTAGTTAACTAAACTAGTGAAAATAACGGGATTACGTTATTTCAAGCCACATTATGTCGTATGAGGTGCGTAGAGGTTCTGTTACCATAATTTTTCTGGTAATACTAACACTTGGTTAAAGTATGAGTAATGCTTAAGAGATTACTCAAGTCAAACGCATTGAGTTTAGAACTCGATGAACTATGTAAGCCAGGTTTCGAGGACGAAACCTCTTTAAGGGGGGTAGACTTGTAACACCCCGAAAATGGGTTTGGTGATCAAACCACATTAGCACTAAGAGACGGGTAAAATACCGTTAGTGGTAAAACTTACCCGGTAAATATTAGGATTTAAATAATTAATCCTAATATTAAATAAGAAGTGAATAAAAGCTTTTAAGGAATAAGATGGATAAAAGGCCCGAGTTAACGGGACCTAAAATAAACTTAGTCATAAATATTCCCGAACCCGCTAAGTTAACTAGGAATAATAAACCTAGTTAATAAGTGGGAATATCATTGAAAATAATTAGGTTGTGACCTAATTAATAACTAACCAAACATGAGGGACCAAAGCCGGGTAACTTGAAAATGGAATTATAAACTAAAAAAATAAAACATAACACACACACAAGAGTGTGTGTGTGTGCGTGAGATGAAGCAGGAGACAAGCTCCATGGGAGCTAACCCTAGAATCAACAAATTCACCAAATTGAAGCTCGAATCAAGATCCAAATCAATGCATGAATGTGTAGAAACGATCACCAAGTCAAGGGGATCGTGAGGTATGTTGAATTTCTAACATTCGTGAAGTTGTAAAAATTGATAATCATCCTAATCGCGAATTAGGCATGAATTAGAGAAGCTATGGCTAGATTAGTGATGAATACTTGCTTAGGAACGAAACCCTAAGTGAGAATCATACATATGATGCTATGACTTGAATGATTTGGTGATTACTTACATGTGTGGTAAATGGGTTTATTGACAATATGAAGAACACTTGAATTAGAGTGTTAATTTGATGAATATTGATTGTTTTGAAATAAGTTCTTGATATAGTCCATGAACACTAGACATAGAGGTTTGATTTTTGATGTAAATCTTGGTAAAGATAACTAGTTATGGACTACTTAGTAAATATGTAAAATCATGCACACTAGGTGTTTGTTAAAATGCCTAACTGAGAATTAAGTGTTGATAATGTGCCTAATTGAGTCTTGTGAACTTGATAGTGCAATCATAAGTGTTAATTGGTGAATTGACTTTTGAATAGTCAAACCGACCATTAATAAGATCGAACGGTATTTGTGATAGAAAATATGTAAGATGGAAATAGTCATAATTAATGATGACTAATATAACCGTCTTACGAATTATGATGATAGTTTGACGCTTGACAAGCTAGGTGGAGGCTTGGAAAGGAAGCGGGTCAAACGAAGCAAGAATGGTGGAAAAGCATTATTCGGATGTAAGGTAAGTATAGCTTACACTAGTCTTAGATTGTGTAATATTTCCTTAGCGTATAAATAACGAATGGAATAACTAAACAATTAAAATACGATGTTCCGTCGTGTAGGCGTACGGAACTAGATAATCAAAGATGAAAGAAACCATAATAATGGTTAAAAAGGAAGTAAATAGATAATTCGGTCATATTATGACGAAAGTGGTAATAAAAGGTTTATAAGTAAAAATGACCGTACCGTGTTAACGGAGCGGGTCATGTAGTTGAGATGATAATAAATATCATCTCGAAAAGACAAACGGTCAATTCGGCCAAACGGGTCAAAAGGTGTAGACATCACCTTTTGACAATATTGACTAATGATCTTTTGTCGAGATATATGCTTACAGGAATAGAAATCCAATGAATACTCGCATCGCTCTTACTTAGCGATTAAAAAGCAAGGTATTTATAAATCGGGTCTACTTGTTGATCCGGGCCAGGTATGCATATTCATGTCGTAGTTTAAAATGCTATTTTGGTCGAATAAATGGGATAGAGAGTCTTTCATAGTAAAAAGAACATAATCGACCAAAACGCCCTTGTTGGCTAATTCGAGCAAACAACCTTTAAAAGTTGTTTGGAAACGAGTTGTATGATTAGGTAAATACTTAGAATAAATATAGAAGCATTCGAAAGCGTTTTTAGGCTTGAAAATGCTTAAATACCCGTAACGGGTCAAAATAAGTATCCGAGTAAAAATGGGTTTAATTCGAGTAATTAAACCGGCGATTAAAATCTAATATGATAGGCAAACATTAAGTCGAAGAAGTATATGTGACATAAGGGTCAAATAAACATATTTGATGGTGAACTCGCAAACGGGTCAAAATTGGCAAAAAAGGGAAATAAGCCGAAAACTTAGAAGTCTTAAATTTTGTTAAGTCGAATGTCGTATTTTAACCTCATAAGATGGAGGATTAAATTACGGACGCGTAGGAAAAGGAATCGGGTAAAACGGATCAATAACGAAGAAGTTATGGCCGTTTCCGTAAAAACTAGCATAGCTGAACTAAGCTGCAGACCTGCTGATGCAGGGGCCACCGTAAATTACGATGTCCACCGTAATTTACGGTGGAGTTGAAAAATGCTACGGTGGATCCCTCCTGGTTTACGGTGGGGGCCTGTACTACCAGTGGCCACCGTAAATTACGGTGCCACCGTAATTTACGGTGGAGGTCAGGTTGAAAACTTTGTTTTGTTATCAATTGTTTCTCGAATTCGTTTAGACGCGTTTTAAGTCACGTATGACTAAAGCATTTCATGTTTATGAAATGTAGGTACATTTTAGATGCCGGAAGACGATCAAGCTCAATGAAGAACCGAACACTATAAAGACTCATGCTTCCGCACATTGCCTCGTTGTAAATTTTAACGACGAACCCAATCACGTTTGTAGAATAGCTTATGAATTGTAAAAGTTTTAATTTACTCGGAATTTCCTAAGGATAAATAACACTAAATACATGTCTGTATTTGTAATTATTACGAAAACCTTTAATATAATAACTAGAGTGTTACAGCTACCATGTGTCTGATTCAGCAAAGTTTCAAAAATGACAAAAATGGTCCCTGCACGTGTTTAAGCTTGTTTTTGACGTTTTTAACCTCCGTTATCCTCATTTCAAGGCTCTAAAATGAAGTTAAAGTATAGGGGACTCAAAACATGCTCGAAAACATCTCAGATGTCGGTTCGTTTGGTCGTACGATCGCGTTGTTCGGTTAATTACGACGGAACTCAAACGGACGCGTGTACGATCCAAAATGCGCGACGAATGGCGTTTTCGCATCAGAATCACTAAAATAAAAATATTTTAGTGTGTACAAAAATTTTGGATGTCCAGATGTGTCCAAAACGTAAGATATGCGCGAAAATGCAAACTTACGCCGTTTTTACACTTTTAGTCCCTGTAAGATCATGTAAGCATGTTTTCGCACACCGAACCTATCAAAGCTTATTTCTAAGCCATGTTTAGGTTATATATGGTATGTTTAACTTATGATCAAGTTCCGGACTGTTCGTTACCTTACAAATCGGCAGACTTTTGCAAGTTGACGCAAATAGTCCCTGAGAGCGAATAAACTTGTTTTTGCCATACCAAAGCCTTTAAAACTTATTTCTAAGTTATATAAAGGTTATTTAAGGTATGTTAAGTCTATGATGATGTTCCGGAGTGTTTGTCGCGTTTAACTGATTGCGTTCATGCACCAGTTTGCGTATAACTTTCCAGACAGCGATTTAAAGCTTGAAATCGAATCGGATCGAATTGTAAAATCATCAAACACATAAAACACATATAATAACACCAAAGCACATTGTATTATAATTAATTAACATTGTTTTTCATTGTTCATCGATTAAAGAGCACAGTTGTCACATTCAGTTTGTCGAAGAGCCTATGGAGATCATGGATCGAGAGGTCAAGGTACGTAAACATAGTCGTATTCCGATTGTTAGAGTTCGTTGGAACTCAAGACGTGGACCGGAGTTCACGTGGGAGCGGGAGGATCAAATGAAGTGTCACACCCCGACCACGTAAAACATCAAATCGTGGCGGAAACGTCGGGGAGTGTTGTAACAGAATTATTGTTCCACAACCAAGGTAATTAAAATAATATTTTATTCATCACCCAAGGGTGGAATACATTGTTCAAAACAAGAACCAACATGTTACATTGTCTTAAAACTACGGAAATAAAGAGTACATAACGTCATTAAACTAAGTCTAGCTCTGTTTTATGTCACTAAGGCCCGAGTCCACCCTAGCGTGTCACGATCATCATCCTATGCATTAGCTCCTGAAACACATGTCAAAATAGGTACGTCAGCATAAAAATGCCTGTGAGTAACATAGGTTTTATGAAAATAGGATTCATGACTTATGTTTAAGAAAAGTGTTTAATAAAAGTTAGTCATGAATCTTGTAAAATGTTTTGTTTTGTAAATCATTTGAAAAGCGATGAAATCAAATGATATGTATAAATAAAAGAATTATGTATGGTTAAAGAATAACCAAGTAAAATAAGTTGTATAAAACAAGTTATTTTTGTAAAACGAAGTCTTGTGAAAATGTGTTATTTGTGTAAAAAAATGTATAAGTCCAAACTAAATGATTTAAATAACGCTATGACATGTAATACAATACAAGCACTTATATATAGGAAGTACCAGCGGCGTATCCACCATGCTTGTATCATACTACACACATATCGTTACTTAAGTCATTAAACAAACCACTAATGTATAAAGTCCATGTTTAAACCAACCATCAAATGTTCTTGTCTAAACCATTGCCAATGTTTAAAAACCCAAAATGTAGTCATGTAGTTAAGTGTAAACAAAAGTTATGTATGGTAAGTAACAAAATGAGAATACTTAACCATAAGTAAAAAGGAACAAAACAAAGTATTTTGAATAAATCAAAAAGTTATGTTTTGCCGAGTAAAAGCTTGTTTTATTGATACAAACATTTATGTGGTAAGTTAACGCATTACATTCAAGCCTTGAGACAGCAGGACAACCTTAGAGTAAAGGTTATCGAAGTAAAATGTTCACGGATTCAGTCATTCCTTACACCCAAACAAACCTAGGGTGTCAGGAACGGGATTTGTCAAGTCCTATGGTACCATTACTTACTACCGAGCGGCGTAGCTAATGTTAATGAATGTAATAAAGAACCGTTTATGCAAACCAAATGTCATACCAAATGTAAACAAGTTATGTGAAAACAATGTACTAAGTATGCTAAGTAAACATACAAAGCAGAAAAGTCATGTAAAACAATGTGCTAGCATGCTCAGTCAACATACATAGCAGAAAACGTAATGTAAAACAATGTGCTAGCATGCTCAGTCAACATACATAGTAGAAAACGTAATGTAAAACAATGTGCTAATATGCCAAGTAAACATATGTAGCAAAGAAACGTAATGTAAATCAATGTGCTAGCATGTTAAGTAAACATACACAGCAAAACATAATGAAATCATGTACTAATAGTGTACTAATGAACATAGCAAGTATAAGTTGTGAAAACAAGAAAGCACGAAAGTAACAAGTAGGCACATGTGTTTCACCCCAAAATGTTTGGAAAACAGTAAAAGAGGGGTCTATGTACTCACTTGAGATTGCTTAGAAGTCGTAGGATAACTGTCACACCCTCAAATTACCACCTAGGGAGTGTCCCTGTTAGGCGTGTGGCGACTAGCCATGAGCCACCAATTACATTGAATCGCAAGTTCAAAATAAAGTTTCATCATTTAATGGTAATAAAATCCAAACATAAGTAATTCAAGACCATCAAGTTCAGCGGAAGCGTTAACGTATCATAATGTAAATACTTTCCAAACAACCATAGTAAATAAATGTTTGATAAATAAACCCATCAATGCAACCATGACCACTCACGCCCTCCAGCCAGCAAGTTCCTGTTCCCAAGTACCTAACGACCTGCGAGCATGTAACAAGTGTATCAGACAAAGCTGGCGAGTTCACAGTTTTAGAAAACGTTTGTTACCAGTTGTATGTAAAACAGTTCACTGACAAATGCAAGTAATATTGTTAATATCTCAATTCCGAACAAGACGGCTCCTGATGTAAATGACTGCCCTTCCCACGTACTCCTATCCAGTACTGGGCCACGACTGGGTCATTAGTTCACATCCGTCCTATCTAGGAGCGGTGTGAGGGTGCCAAACCTAAGTAGCGCTACCAACTAATACCCGTTACCCTCCAGGTAACATAATAAGGGACTTACAAGAATGATAGGTGAGAATATTAACCAATATACCCGTTTTTACCCAAAAGACTTATCCCTCCACGAGATACCCACTGACTGTCCCCAACCACTGGGACGCATGCTCGAATGTAGTGAACTCACCTTTGATTTGCTCGGTAAGATCTAGTTAGCTGCTTAATAGTTAATCACAGGCATCCTATCACGATAACAGACAACAATTAATCTCAGTTGCACATAACACACACGTTACGTGTACAGTTAATTCACATATTCATGTTCACATAATACACCGTAATTGTTCGTATAATACATTCATGTAACTCAAATCATAGCAGTTAAACCATTTCATAACCACTTAGCATATACGGCCCACTATACTTATCGGGACTTCATTGTGACCCATGATTTCCTCAAGTTCATGTCGGCTGACCAACTCAACATGCGGCCCAATTACTCCCGACCCCAGTTGGGCATTGTTTTAGTTGAGTGGGCCAGACACTAGTACATGATATGCAGCCCAAATAGCCGACACACAACATTAGAACTATCCAATATTTTATCTGGCCCAACTCATACAAATAGTCCAATGACACCCACTAGTTTATAATCCAACGTATTAACCAACATGTGATCAATCGACCAGTGTATGTTTGTTTATTAAATCACATATTAGAAAGTCCATTACCTACTTCACAATCCGAACATCGTCCGTTTCTAATTCACAACCATGACCGACTAACAACACTTGACTGTTCGTTACGTTATTCAAATTTAGGTGCGGCCCACTTGACACCGGCCCAAAGCAGCCCAGCGGCCCATCACAACATCTTGGCCTAAACAAAACCAGCCCGCAACTTGCACGGCTAAACCCGATTTCACGTTCCAGCTGCACCCTAGGCCCACCCGTTCCACCTTTGATACAGATTTAGTAGCGGTTTCCATGATTTGCAAAAATCCTAAGCATTCCTTTTTACCAGATTATAATATTGTTTTGTGTTTACAGAAACTACCCCACACAAGGATGCATATCACATACCCATTATCGATGACAAGGGCTTAACACATATGCATATCCAATTCCATTAACCATTTAATATCTAATAGCTATCAATGTACCGAACAACTACATCATTTGTTCTTATTGGCAGATTAATCTTCTGCTATAGGGCCTTAATATCACGTGGTCTCTCAAAAGTTTGATAGCCCATGTGACTTCATCATTCTACTCGGTCCAATAAGATTTAGAACATTTAAATATGCTTGTCAGCCATACTGATAAATGATTTTAATTGATGTCTAGTGTTGCGGTCCAGTAAGGATTGAGTAGTTAAAAGTAAGTGTCGGATCTTTGTTATTATATCAGTTTAGGGTCACACACACTGTCATATATCATCATTATCATCAACCCAATCATTCATCTCATACTATCCCTAGTTCATTAATAAACAATAATCAATATCAAAGCACTAACAGGTTACATCCAACTTAGGTATATTATAACGAATGCAGCCATGTTTTTTTTTGTGATCCGAACTAAACATGTAATAATGCACCTACGAGACATTAACAAGTTGCACACAATCAGTCATAAATAATCAGCAAGAATAATACCCATCGAACCCAAAGATAACCCTAATACATTAATCACCAGTTATCCATATATCATGTATACACACCTTTCGTCAGTCAGCACACATGTAATCAAGATTAAACAATTCACAACCATCCCTATGATCATGTTTGATAGTCTGCACACAACACTTATTCACGGTTCAAACGTAAACAATATAATCACTTCTGTAACTATCGGATGAAGGAAACATACCAATCGAAAGTTTACGGCTAGAACAGGAGGTTACGAGAGAGAAGGGGGGGGGTTATCCACTGCCGATGAGATATCTTGATGGGGAAGAAATAGGGTTATGCAAAGGAATAGGTTATGTGCTCCCCTAAATGTTACGTAGACACAATAGAAGGAGATTGGGCCAAATATATGTTTCATAGTCTTAAACGGCCCAATCATGCTAATAACCTGCCCAAAACACAACACTATTAACCGACCCAATGCGGTTTAAGAACACTTATTGTCTAGGAGGCTCAACACTAGTCATGTGATACAATGAAACCCACCGCACAATCTCGCACAATCAATAATCATTTATGTTTAACAACTTCCCGAGCGATTAACGGATTCATTAAAATAATAAGTATGCGAGGAAGTAATCCTAGTGAGGACTCGGAGTCACAAGATTGAAAGACACTAACCGTAAAATTCGAGTTGTCACATCATCCCCAACTTGAAAGAAATTTCGTCCCGAAATTTGACAAGTAAGCACAGTGAGGTGAGGTGATGGATCAAGATTGTTGCAGATTTTTCTCCAGGTGCCACATCATCCCCAACATGAATTGGAATTTCGTCCCGAAATTCACTAGCTTCACCAGAATTAGATTGGTTATTAAGGAACAAGTTGAGGATATTTAAGCTTCACTGATCCTCACGCTCCCACGTGAACTCCGATCCACGTTTTGAGTTCCAGTGAACTCTCACAATCGGGATGCGCCTATGCTTATGCACTTTGACTTCCTAGTCCATGTGTTCGATAAATTCCTCCAGTTAGGGTATCGCACGTGTTTCATCAGACAACCACTACCTTAGATCCGAAACATCAATGACATCGCGTATGTTACCCGATTCGTAAGGTAACTCGAGTTTGTAGATTATGCTACCGATTCTTCCCAGACTGTTGAATGGTCCATCGTGACATCAGTTAAGCTCGCCATGCCTCCCAAGCATTCCACACCCTCCCAGGGCGAGACTTTCAACATGAAACGATCGCCTACAGCGATCTTGCAGCGTTTCCCAAGTGTATCAGCTTTCCTGACGGTCAAGCGTTGCCGCCAATCGACTCCCGATCCAGACAACCTTCCCAAGAGTTTCGAGTATGAATCCTGGACCAATAATTGAGTTGTCAACCATCTCAGTCTAACAAGAAGGTTGACATTATTGTCTATGTAATGCCACAACAGAGCTGTGTGGTTACCCGAGATGATAATTGCCACAGTAGTGCTCAACCATAGGTAAGAGTCCTTCCAATTTGCACCAAAGCCGGTCACACACATGCTCGCAGCATGTCTTCGAGTGCGAAGAGAGTTTGTTTTCTCTGATCGTTTGCCCAACGGCGATAAGCAATGATCTGGTCCTGACGTATGCCAAGGGTGTTGTGTATTGCCTGCATAGATCAAATTCAGAGGTAACAGGAGTTGGCACCTCATGCCTAGAAGCCGCCTCTCTCAGAGGAACATTCACAACTGTGAAGACTCGTCAGTTTTCTTGATTGCAAGGAAGTGTGCGGGTAACGTGTGTCCATCAATGATCACCCAGGGGATAATGTTTTCGTTTCGAGTTGTAAGTAGACCAGTGACAAACTCCATGGCCGTCTGTTCCAATCTCCAAATAGGTGTTTCTGATTGATGACATAAACCGAATGGGTTCTGATGCTCCACCTTGACTTTCACCTAAGTCAAACGTCGTTCACATGCTTTGTTGTGTAGGCCTTCAAGCCCAGTTAGTCAGTACAAGATCCTTAGATCCTAATACATTCCATCAAAATCCAGATGACTAGGATATCGTGGCCGATGCGCTTCGCTCCACACCAGTTCCCTTAGATTACTGTATAGTGGAATCCGTAGTCGTTCCACGAAGTAGCGAATATCGTCCAACTTGTTAGAAGTTGCTCCTCCTTGCCCCGCATGGGTCCAACTTGAAAATTCTCTTCCTTCGGCCTTTCGATGTAAATATGACGAATCTGATCGGGTATGCTAGAGTCGATAGTGAGTTACAAGGCTCATACGCATTTAGTTTCCATAGTCGTATTCACTCGAGAGTTTCATCCAGCGATGCCATCACATAATTAGCTCTCTCAAAACAAAGGTACACGGGAGGCCCTTGTGATCGGTCTAAGTAGTGTATTTGGTACCGTCCAAGTAATGCCTCCAGCTTAAATCCAAGACCATGGCTTCCACCGCCGGTTATGACTCGGGCAATTCTTCTTGTAAATCCGCTACGTAAGCCATCACCTTCTCGTTTTGCATCGGCGTGTAACTGGGACTCTGACTCGAACCATCATGGTATGCCACTAGATTTCCCGCACTCTCAGATGAAGACGATGCTCAGTGTATTGCAGAGTTGGGACCGAAAGTTGAAAAGAAGTCCCCCTGTTTTGTCTTCCCCGAAGACAGCACCCTGCTGTGCTAAAGAAATTCAAGCTGCGCGATCTTCGAAAATCCAGTGATGAATCTGCGATAGTATCTAGCGAAGCCAAGGAATTATTGCATCCCTGAAGGAATCATTGGTGTCGATCAGTTTCTGACAAAATGGATCTTTAACAAGATCCACGTGTGTTCCTACTTCATTGGTTACATGTTCAAAATGTATCACTCAAATCCAGATGTTACATTCAACAAGACTTCACATGGAATGGCTCCTCCCTTAGGAGCTCTAAATTAAGATACAGATGTTGTCAAACACGCCGCCAATAAGCATAGCCGATTCATGTGATCCATACAGCTGCTGATGTGATGATTAGCCCAAATGTCATGGAATACAAAGTCGCAATAGCCGTACTGCGTTCGATATACTGTTGTAGAAATCATTTTTCCTTTGGACTTCCATCTGATGAGTTCATTCGTTAGTCAACCCTTGAATAGGAGCTTAACCGTCGCAGCTGGTCAACCGGTTGTCAATACATGGTTGAGGTAAAGAGTTCTTGACTGTCACCTTACTGAGTTCTCGGTAATCAGTACACATGTCCAACGATAAGGCTTATCTTTACGGATTTAATCAGGGCTCCCAGAGCGAAAACTAGCACCGACAAAACTCCTGTCCCACAGTTCCTGTAGTTGATTTGACGGTTCTTGCAACCCTCCTGGCGCAAGACTGTAAAAAGTACGAATAATCATGGTTGCCTCTGACGCGAGATCAAACCTAAAGTCCATCCAACAGTTGTGGAAGTAAACCTGCAAGTTTCTCGAGTAGCTCACCAAAAGAAATCACGAACAGTTGCTGGGTCCTCGATCCCCTTAATCTTAACATCGGTAACGGTGACATGATGCTAACCTTTACACCACTCTGACACTTCAGAGTATAAAACGACGCAAAATTTTCTTCCCACAGGGTATATCTACGCGATATCTAGACGACCAGCTTACACAACTACTGCATCGAAACCATCAAGGTTAACAGAAAGGAAAGTCAAGGTCGAACACTTGTCCCACCAGGTCGAGTTTGCATTCCAATGCACACATGAAGTTCTCATTGCCTTGCCATCAGCCGTTTTCACAACAGGTTTCGTTTCAATGGGTAATAGAGTTAAACAGGACAGGGACGAATCGATTAGTTACTCACACTAGTTACCACGTTGCTAAAGTCCTAGCGTCGTCCACGCCAATCCTAAATGCCCTTCTATAAGCATTGTTCCCAGTGTTTGTTTTTTTTTTGTTACTAGAATTTCTAGTACTATCGCTGTTCCCTTGGTTGTTTGTCGCCTTGAATTATCAACGGCCATCCCATGCCGTAGACACCTTCATTTCCATATTGTAGGCTACGATTACCAGTACCTTGATGTTGCCGTGTCTGCTGCCTCGAATGTTGTTGGTTGAAACGGAGTCCTACGAGGCTACGATCTCTCACCGAAAGGGTCCATCAAAACACGTTCCATGCCGCGTCCTAAGGCACTGCTCTTTGCGCTGGCAGTTATACATTCCTTTCTATAGTCCATTGTCATCGTGTATGTCTCATTTGGTTCGTAAGAGTTGACTCAGATAAGTCGCTAACTAGGGTGAATGATTCGATTGAAGCCCATTCGCTGGGGTTCGTTTCCGGTAATCAGGGTCATCCAAACACTGAGGTCGGTAGAGTACTACGCTCATTTTCTTGTCCATCAATTGTACAAGTTGACTGAGTAATACACGGTATGTCGCGAGAGTGTTGTAGAAGCGATCGCACTTCGGGATCTAAGGCGTCAACACGCTAAGTTCCAGCAAACAAAGATAAGTGAGGAAAGTATAGTCCAACCATTTGACGCTGAGCCATCCAACACAGGGGTGTTCGTATCGGCACCTAACATTCTACACAGTTCGCTAGGCGTTTAGACGTGTGATCAGGTGATACTCGATAGCATCGAGATTCGTAAGGATTCAGAAAGGGGTGAAAAGATCATGTTCGAGTAGGAGACAATCACTGCTATAACTCCTATAGACTGCTGAGTTCTAACATAACATCAATTAACAGAGCGGAACCCCTCTCACACTCGTTAAGCCTCACTGGGACTCACATGCACCCCACATTATTATTATGTGTGCACCCATAATAATAAGGCAATTTGCATGCTTATCTCAGTGCCTCTTAACTCGCGCTAAAAGGTTCCCCGATTTCGAGCAATAAGACGGATGACGCCACAAAATAGATCATGAAAGTTCAAGAAGGGTCGCACTCTTAAAACACGTAACATGGGTTGGTAACATAGAAGTTCATACTGCCATGCTAAGTGTGCGTTCACATGTGATGTTATTCATAAGCAAACACTAGATATACTATGCAATAGTAAACGAGAAACGAACCTTGCAGTCTGGAGCTGAGTGTCATAGTCGATTTCGGATCTGTTCGGTTATAGTCTGGTTTTATAAAAACGTTTTAAAACCAAATTCACTATAACCAGTGGCTCTGATACCAAACTGTCACACCCTCAAATTACCACCTAGGGAGTGTCCCTGTTAGGCGTGTGACGACTAGCCATGAGCCACCAATTACATTGAATCGCAAGTTCAAAATAAAGTTTCATCATTTAATGGTAATAAAATCCAAACATAAGTAATTCAAGACCATCAAGTTCAGCGGAAGCGTTAACGTATCATAATGTAAATACTTTCCAAACAACCATAGTAAATAAATGTTTGATAAATAAACCCATCAATGCAACCATGACCACTCACGCCCTCCAGCCAGCAAGTTCCTGTTCCCAAGTACCTAACGACCTGCGAGCATGTAACAAGTGTATCAGACAAATCTGGTGAGTTCACAGTTTTAGAAAACGTTTGTTACCAGTTGTATGTAAAACAGTTCACTGACAAATGCAAGTAATATTGTTAATATCTCAATTCCGAACAAGACGGCTCCTTATGTAAATGACTGCCCTTCCCACGTACTCCTATCCAGTACTGGGCCACGACTGGGTCATTAGTTCACATCCGTCCTATCTAGGAGCGGTGTGAGGGTGCCAAACCTAAGTAGCGCTACCAACTAATACCCGTTACCCTCCAGGTAACATAATAAGGGACTTACAAGAATGATAGGTGAGAATATTAACCAATATACCCGTTTTTACCCAAAAGACTTATCCCTCCACGAGATACCCACTGACTGTCCCCAACCACTGGGACGCATGCTCGAATGTAGTGAACTCACCTTTGATTTGCTCGGTAAGATCTAGTTAGCTGCTTAATAGTTAATCACAGGCATCCTATCACGATTACAGGCAACAATTAATCTCAGTTGCACATAACCCACACGTTACGTGTACAGTTAATTCACATATTCATGTTCACATAATACACCGTAATTGTTCGTATAATACATTCATGTAACTCAAATCATAGCAGTTAAACCATTTCATAACCACTTAGCATATACGGCCCACTATACTTATCGGGACTTCATTGTGACCCATGATTTCCTCAAGTTCATGTCGGCTGACCAACTCAACATGCGGCCCAATTACTCCCGACCCCAGTTGGGCATTGTTTTAGTTGAGTGGGCCAGACACTAGTACATGATATGCAGCCCAAATAGCCGACACACAACATTAGAACTATCCAATATTTTATCTGGCCCAACTCATACAAATAGTCCAATGACACCCACTAGTTTATAATCCAACGTATTAACCAACATGTGATCAATCGACCAGTGTATGTTTGTTTATTAAATCACATATTAGAAAGTCCATTACCTACTTCACAATCCGAACATCGTCCGTTTCTAATTCACAACCATGACCGACTAACAACACTTGACTGTTCGTTACGTTATTCAAATTTAGGTGCGGCCCACTTGACACCGGCCCAAAGCAGCCCAGCGGCCCATCACAACATCTTGGCCTAAACAAAACCAGCCCGCAACTTGCACGGCTAAACCCGATTTCACGTTCCAGCTGCACCCTAGGCCCACCCGTTCCACCTTTGATACAGATTTAGTAGCGGTTTCCATGATTTGCAAAAATCCTAAGCATTCCTTTTTACCAGATTATAATATTGTTTTGTGTTTACAGAAACTACCCCACACAAGGATGCATATCACATACCCATTATCGATGACAAGGGCTTAACACATATGCATATCCAATTCCATTAACCATTTAATATCTAATAGCTATCAATGTACCGAACAACTACATCATTTGTTCTTATTGGCAGATTAATCTTCTGCTATAGGGCCTTAATATCACGTGGTCTCTCAAAAGTTTGATAGCCCATGTGACTTCATCATTCTACTCGGTCCAATAAGATTTAGAACATTTAAATATGCTTGTCAGCCATACTGATAAATGATTTTAATTGATGTCTAGTGTTGCGGTCCAGTAAGGATTGAGTAGTTAAAAGTAAGTGTCGGATCTTTGTTATTATATCAGTTTAGGGTCACACACACTGTCATATATCATCATTATCATCAACCCAATCATTCATCTCATACTATCCCTAGTTCATTAATAAACAATAATCAATATCAAAGCACTAACAGGTTACATCCAACTTAGGTATATTATAACGAATGCAGCCATGTTTTTTTTTTTTTGTGATCCGAACTAAACATGTAATAATGCACCTACGAGACATTAACAAGTTGCACACAATCAGTCATAAATAATCAGCAAGAATAATACCCATCGAACCCAAAGATAACCCTAATACATTAATCACCAGTTATCCATATATCATGTATACACACCTTTCGTCAGTCAGCACACATGGAATCAAGATTAAACAATTCACAACCATCCCTATGATCATGTTTGATAGTCTACACACAACACTTATTCACGGTTCAAACGTAAACAATATAATCACTTCTGTAACTATCGGATGAAGGAAACATACCAATCGAAAGTTTACGGCTAGAACAGGAGGTTACGAGAGAGAAGGGGGGGGGGGTTATCCACTGCCGATGAGATATCTTGATGGGGAAGAAATAGGGTTATGCAAAGGAATAGGTTATGTGCTCCCCTAAATGTTACGTAGACACAATAGAAGGAGATTGGGCCAAATATATGTTTCATAGTCTTAAACGGCCCAATCATGCTAATAACCTGCCCAAAACACAACACTATTAACCGACCCAATGCGGTTTAAGAACACTTATTGTCTAGGAGGCCCAACACTAGTCATGTGATACAATGAAACCCACCGCACAATCTCACACAATCAATAATCATTTATGTTTAACAACTTCCCGAGCGATTAACGGATTCATTAAAATAATAAGTATGCGAGGAAGTAATCCTAGTGAGGACTCGGAGTCACAAGATTGAAAGACACTAACCGTAAAATTCGAGTTGTCACAATAACCACCAAGCAATGCTAGAAGATCACGGAATCAAACGGCACCTATATAGGTATCTACATTAATAAACGGACCTATCGGAGGATCAGGTAGTACGAGGGTTCGTAAACCAAATAAGTGTAGGAGCTTATGTAATATGGTTTAACAAACCTACATACTACAACGAAACCTATCCTAAGTGCTTTTGACCAGTTATGACTCGTTTAGGTAGCTTATGCTACTTTAACGCGTCGTTTGCGTAAAACGCGTTCGGAATGCTTAACTAGTACTATGACAAGCAAGTTATGCCTTATCATGCTTAATATTGTTGCTAAATCAGTTTATATGTCAAAAATTATGTTACATAGGCTTAAAATGAATTTTGGCGCAAAAAGGGCATTTTGGTAATTTACCTAAGGCATAAGAACTACTTATCATACAACTACTTAAACGTCATGACCATAAGGTATAACCTCGGAAGGTTATTCCCTATACAATTATGGTCACCTAAAATGTTTGGTTGGATCCAAATGATCGACCAAATGGGTCGGGTTCGTAAGCATAAGCGATTGATTAGATCGCTTACCTTTACGACCCTAAACAAGCACAAATCTAAAAGCGACGAGCTAAACATGCTAGAACATGTTTAGTAATGTTAGAAAACAGGTTTGGTATTTAAAACAAACGGTTTTAATACCCTAGAGTAGTTTGGTTACAAAATACGCGAGAAAACGCATTTTGGCCGAAACTTCGACTCGTCACTGAGCCTAGATAACGTGGTAATCAGTAGGTATAGTTACTAGGAACTATAACCATCGTGATTACGCTCACGTTATGAAGTTCGAACGAACTTCGCATTGACCATAAACTGGTCAATGCAGAAAGTCAAACAAAGTTTGACTTTCAAACTCGAAAAGTAATAAAAGAACGAAGGAATACTTACAAAGGGTCCCCGCAAGATTGAACTTCCGAGTATTCTCAGGTATGAAGTGCTAAAACACCCCAACTTAGAGAACAAACTCAGAATTCAAGTGTGGGAAATGAGTGAAAAGTGTGGGGGTATATATAGGTGAAGCACTACCGTTAGGATTGTTTCTTGGAGAAGAGGGCACGATCTAGGCCGTACATTTGTCAAATCCTGATTTGGTACCTTGATGGGCACACAAACCAGCCCATAGGAACCCCAAAACCATGTGCACAAGTGGGTAAAAGCTGGATCTAGCTGGAAACACTTTCTGCTGTTCTGGGGGTTGCTTACGGACCGTAAGCATGTCCATACGGTCCGTAAGGACCCTGCAGACCAGCTAACTTTCAGTTTTGGCAGATTTGGTCCCTGTGCGCGTATGGACGTGTTTTGGCACTTCTAAAACCCGTCAAACCCATTTTTAAGCTCTAAAATGAAGTTAAAGTATAGGGGACTTGAAATATGCTCAAAAATATGCCGGATGTTAGTTTGTTTGGCCGTACGATTGCGTTGTTCGGTTAATTACGACGGAAGTCGTAATGGACGCAAAAACGGTCCAAATTGCGTGACGAATGGATTTTTGACAAGCCAAACACTAAAACATAATATTTTAATGCTTACATAAATTTTTGGATGTCCGGATGTATTCAGAACGTAAGTTATGCACGAAAATGCAAACTTATGCACTTTTTGACATTTTTAGTCCCTGAATGACCCAAAAGTTTATTTTAGCACACCGAACCCCTCAAAGCCTATTTCTAAGCTATGTAAAGGATATTTAAGGTGTGTTAAACTTATGATCATGTTCCGGAATGTACGTTACAGTTCAGATTGGCATACTTTCGCAGTTTGTCAATTTTAGTCCCTGTAAGCGAATTAACTAGATTTTTCCATACCAAAGCCTTCGAAACTTATTTCTAAGTTATGTAAATGTAATTTAAGGTATGTTAAGCATAAATTGATGTTCCGGAGTATTTGTCGTGTTTAACTGATTACGTTTACGCACCAGTTTGTGTATAATTCTCCAGAAAGCGATATAGAGTTTGAAATCGAATAAAAGTCAAAACATGAAAAACATCAAACATAAACAAACAAACATAGGGATCAAATAACTTTATTTCATTGATAACTGAACTGTTTACAATGATTACAAGCACAGATGTCACAGTCTCCCCTACTTGTGGAAATTTCGTCCCGAAATTTGTTTAGAGGAAACTCGTGAGAATAGATGTGGATACTTCGCCTTCATTTGATCTTCACGTTCCCAAGTAAACTCAGGTCCACGTTTAGATTCCCAGCGAACTTTAACCAACGGAATGCGCTTGCGTTTAAGCCATTTGACTTCACGATCCATAATTTCCATAGGTTTCTCAACAAAATGTAGTGTTTTATCAACACGGATTTCGTCAAGTGGTATGTGGAGGTTCTCATCAGCTAAACACTTTTTGAGATTGGATACGTGGAAAGTTGGATGAACATTTCCAAGTTCGGGAGGTAATGCAAGTCTGTAGGCTACCTTACCGATTCTTTCGACGATCTTGAATGGTCCAACGTATCTAGGTGCAAGTTTTCCTTTCTTTCCAAATCTGATCACACCTTTCCAAGGTGAGACCTTAAGTAATACACGATCACCGACTTGGAATTCTAAGGGCTTGCGTCGTCGGTCCGCGTAACTCTTTTGACGGCTTCGAGCTGCCTGTAAGTTATCACGAACTTTCTTAACCTTGTCAGTTGTCTTTAGAATGAGGTCAGGTCCAGTAAGCTGAGCCTCACCGATCTCATTCCAGCAGACTGGTGAACGACATTTTCGACCATAGAGAGCCTCGAAAGGAGCCATGTTGATGCTGGAGTGATAACTATTGTTGTAGGAGAAATCAATCAATGGAAGATGTGAATCCCAACTACCACCAAAATCGATCACACAAGCTCTAAGCATATCCTCCAAAGTCTGGATTGTTCTTTCAGTTTGGCCATCTGTTTGTGGATGATATGCTGTGCTCAGATTGAGTTGGGTCCCCATAGCAGATTGCATGGTTCTCCAAAATCGAGAAGAGAAGCGAGCATCCCTATCAGAAATAATGTTCAAAGGAACACCATGTCGAGATACAATTTCATCCACGTAGATTTTGGCCAGATCTTCAGCAGATAGATTCTCACGGATCGGCAGGAAATGCGCTGACTTAGTAAGACGATCAACAACTACCCAGATGGCATCATGACCTTTCTTAGTGCGCGGAAGTTTAGTAATGAGATCCATAGCAATGTTTTCCCATTTCCAAACTGGGATCTCAGGTTGCTCCAAAAGACCATAAGGATGTTGGTGTTCAGCCTTAACCTTGAGACACGTAAGACATTTAGAAACGTACAAGGCAATGTCTTTCTTCATACCAGGCCACCAATACTGAGTACGAAGATCCTTATACATTTTATCTGAGCCAGGATGAATAGAATAACGAGACTTATGGGCCTCATCCATAAGCAAAGTGCGAAGATCATCTTGGCTTGGGACCCACAAACGGTCCATGAAATAATACGATCCATCTTCCTTCAGCACAAGATCAGGCTTAATGTGATAGGGTAATTCCTTACCCATCAAGTCTTGTGAAACACAAGCCTGTTGGGCCTGAGTAATGCGTGCTTGGATATCAGATCGAGCTTGAATAGCAGATTGAACACGAACACAATGAAGCACAGTACGTTCCTTACGACTTAATGCGTCAGCCACAACATTCGCTTTACCAGGATGGTAGCGAATTTCGCAATCATAGTCGTTTAGGAGTTCGACCCAACGTCTTTGCCTCATGTTGAGTTCTTTCTGGTTGAAGATATGCTGGAGACTTTTGTGGTCAGTGAAAACCACACATTTTGTGCCATACAAATAGTGTCTCCAGATTTTGAGAGCGAAGACAACTACACCCAGCTCAAGATCATGAGTGGTGTAGTTTCTCTCATGTACCTTCAATTGCCTTGATGCGTAGGCTATGACTTTGTTCCTTTGCATCAGAACATAGCCAAGACCCAATTTCGATGCATCACAGTAAACAACAAAATCATCATTGCCCTCAGGCAAAGTCAGAATAGGTGCATCACAAAGCTTCTGCTTCAAGGTCTGAAATGCTTCCTCTTGTTTAAAACCCCATTCAAAGGGTTTGTTCTTCTGAGTTAGAGCAGTTAGAGGAACTGCAATCTTTGAGAAGTTCTCGATGAAACGGCGGTAATAACCCGCAAGACCAAGAAAAGAACGAACCTCAGTAGGAGTAGTAGGCGTATCCCAATCCTTAATCGCACTGATCTTGGAGGGATCTACATGAATACCTTGTTCATTGACAATATGTCCCAAAAATTGAACTTCCTTAAGCCAAAATTCACACTTGGAGAATTTGGCAAAAAGTTGCTCTTTCTTCAGGAGTTCCAGAGTAAGACGAAGATGTTGCTCGTGATCAGCTCGCGTCTTAGAGTAAATCAAGATGTCATCAATAAAAATGATGATGAACTTATCCAAATAAGGCTTGCAGACCCTATTCATCAAGTCCATGAAAACAGCAGGAGCATTGGTCAAACCGAATGGCATGACTGTGAACTCATAATGCCCATATCGAGTGCGGAATGCTGTTTTGGGAATATCCTCTTCATGCACACGAAGTTGATGATACCCAGAACGAAGGTCAATCTTCAAAAAGCAAGTAGCACCCTGTAACTGGTCAAAGAGATCATCAATGCGAGGTAGGGGATATCGATTCTTGATGGTAAGCTTATTCAGCTCACGATAATCGATACACATTCTGAAGGATCCATCCTTCTTTTTGACAAAAAGAACAGGAGCACCCCAAGGTGAAAAGCTAGGACGGATAAAACCTTTGTCAGAAAGCTCTTGAAGCTGCTTAGACAACTCTTGCATCTCAGACGGTGCAAGACGATATGGAGCTCTGGCAATGGGATTTGCACCAGGTACAAGATCAATACGAAACTCGACTTGGCGTGCTGGAGGTAGACCAGGCAACTCTTCAGGAAACAAATCCGGATAATCCCGAACAACAGGAATATCTTGCATAGACTTACCTTGGTCCTTATCTGCTGTAACATGTGCCAAGAAGGCCACATAGTTCTTTCGCAGATACTTCCGAGCTTGAAAACAAGACATAAGCTTGAGGCTACTAGCAGGTTTTTCACCACGAACCTGTAGTATCTCACCTGACGAAAGCGGCACACGAACGATCTTCTCAAAATACACTACCTCTGCGCGATGCTTAGCTAGCCAATCCATACCCACAATAATGTCGAAGCTCCCAAGTTGCATAGGCGTGAGGTCAATAGGAAAAAGATGGTCGTTAAGGTTCAACTGGCAGTTGCGAAGAACAGAATCAAGAACAATGGGTTCACCATTCAACTTCGACTGTCAAAGGCTTACCTAGTTTCATTCTAGACACGCGAAGCAAGGGCTCAAAAGATAATGACACAAAACTCTTATCGGCCCCTGAATCAAAAAGAACAGACGCAGGTTGATTATTAACAAAGAACGTACCGTTCACCACCTCGTTGTCTGCTTGCGCCTCAATAGCATTCATGTTAAAAGCTCGTCCACGAGGCTGAGCTTGGACTGGGTTCACATTTATCAACCCTGGACATTGATTACGGTAGTGGGTCAGATCCCCACAGTTGTAACAAGAGCCTGGTGGGAAGTGAGGTCGTGTTGCTTGACCTTGTTGCTGAGCAAGAGGCTGAGCAACCTGTTGAGCCGGGTTCTGAGCTGCCCGATTCTGATTGACAGGAATGCGGCATGTAGCAGCAAGATGACCAGGTCTTCCGCAGTTAGTGCATTGACGACACTGGTGGTGTGGTTGATGATGTCCGTTACACTTATTGCATAGAGGTGCATTGCCAAAGTATGGTTTCTTGGCAAGAGGTTGTGCAGGCTGATTTTGAGCAGCTTGAGCCTGAGTAGTAACGGCATAGTTCTGGGAAGCCTTCCGCTTCCTCGAACCCTTCAAAGAACCCGCATCATTCCCCTTCTTGTTTTTACCTTTCTTGCTCTCCTTCTTCTCAGAATCCTGCTTTTTACCCTTCTTGTCACCCTTTCTATGCAACTTACCCTTTCGAATCTGCGACTCAGTCAACGTTGCAGATAGTTCGATTGCCTGACGAACAGTGGTAGGTTTACTACCGGTAACGATGTCTTGCACAGAGTCAGGTAGACCATCGATGTATCTCTCGATAGCCTTGTCGAGTGGGGTGACCATTGTTGGGCATAATAAACTCAACTCTTCGTACCTGTCAGTATATGCCCGGTGCTCGCCACTAAACTGCTTTAGATCGTCAAACTCCCTTTCCAGCGCTCGCAGTTCATGACGAGGACAAAACTCACTCATCATGAGAGTCCTCAACTCAGCCCATGACTATGCTAAAGCGACTTCAGCACCTCGATCTCTCATAACCCCATTCCACCATGTCAACGCCCTCTTCTGAAAAACACTAGAAGCAAACTCGACTTTGCGATTATCAGGATACTGAACATGACGAAAAGTATTCTCAATGCTCTCAAACCATTGAAGGAGCCCAGTTGCCCCCTCAGTACCACTGAACTTGAGTGGTTTAGCCGAATTGAAGCTCTTGAAGTTACAAGGAGCATTTTGATTGATGTTGGCTTGGTTAAACTGAGCAATAAGATTTGGGAACGCAGCAGCCATATGCTGTGTGATGATTTCTGCCAGTTCGGCATTCGGTAGCTGATTTTCGCGTCGAGGAGGCATGCTAAAAAGAGGAAAACACGAGAGGAAACGAGTGAGATGATTAGATGAAAAGAACGAGATGAAACAAAATCAACAAAGCAAGGATGGTGGTCATTCGTCCATATCACAAAGCAAACAAATGACACACAGTGACTAATCAAAGTAAATGGGTCCATAAATAATGCTTAGCGAAGACATGCTCGCCTATAAGTGAACACTCACCCCAGGAGTTCCCAGGTAAGAGTGACTGGTCCGATTATGTGGATTTGTACGAACACTCTAGCCTTAGACAGAAAACCCAGGGTACAGGCATTCACTCTTCCAGTTTGCACGTGTTCACACTATTTAGAACCCAAAACTTTGACGAGATTTTGAAAACTTGGAAGGCACAAGGCCAAAAATCAAACTGGAAGGGTTCAAAATCATATAATAAATCATTTGAAAACAGAAGATTGTTTTTCAAAAATCGTTTTAGAAAACTGGGTTCTTGTTTTGGTGATCACCTAAGGATAGGTGAAGTGCATGTTTTAAGATCTAAACAGAAGATAACTTGTGTTAGGGTCCTAGAAAGGTTATAGTCTAGGTCAAAGCATTACTAATAACCTAATTCCCTATAACCATTGGCTCTGATACCAACTCTTCTGCCACACCCCGACCACGTAAAACATCAAATCGTGGCGGAAACGTCGGGGAGTGTTGTAACAGAATTATTGTTCCACAACCAAGGTAATTAAAATAATATTTTATTCATCACCCAAGGGTGGAATACATTGTTCAAAACAAGAACCAACATGTTACATTGTCTTAAAACTACTGAAATAAAGAGTACATAACGTCATTAAACTAAGTCTAGCTCTGTTTTATGTCACTAAGGCCCGAGTCCACCCTAGCGTGTCACGATCATCATCCTATGCATTAGCTCCTGAAACACATGTGAAAATAGGTACGTCAGCATAAAAATGCCTGTGAGTAACATAGGTTTTATGAAAATAGGATTCATGACTTAAGTTTAAGAAAAGTGTTTAATAAAAGTTAGTCATGAATCTTGTAAAATGTTTTGTTTTGTAAATCATTTGAAAAGCGATGAAATCAAATGATATGTATAAATAAAAGAATTATGTATGGTTAAAGAATAACCAAGTAAAATAAGTTGTATAAAACAAGTTGTTTTTGTAAAACGAAGTCTTGTGAAAATGTGTTATTTGTGTAAAAAAATGTATAAGTCCAAACTAAATGATTTAAATAACGCTATGACATGTAATACAATACAAGCACTTATATATAGGAAGTACCAGCGGCGTATCCACCATGCTTGTATCATACTACACACATATCATTACTTAAGTCATTAAACAAACCACCAATGTATAAAGTCCATGTTTAAACCAACCATCAAATGTTCTTGTCTAAACCATTGCCAATGTTTAAAAACCTAAAATGTAGTCTTGTAGTTAAGTGTAAACAAAAGTTATGTATGGTAAGTAACAAAATGAGAATACTTAACCATAAGTAAAAAGGAACAAAACAAAGTATTTTGAATAAGTCAAAAAGTTATGTTTTGCCGAGTAAAAGCTTGTTTTATTGATACAAACATTTATGTGGTAAGTTAACGCATTACCTTCAAGCCTTGAGACAGCAGGACAACCTTAGAGTAAAGGTTATCAAAGTAAAATGTTCACGGATTCAGTCATTCCTTACACCCAAACAAACCTAGGGTGTCAGGAATGGGATTTGTCAAGTCCTATGGTACCATTACTTACCACCGAGCGGCGTAGCTAATGTTAATGAATGTAATAAAGAACCGTTTATGCAAACCAAATGTCATACCAAATGTAAACAAGTTATGTGAAAACAATGTACTAAGTATGCTAAGTAAACATACAAAGCAGAAAAGTCATGTAAAACAATGTGCTAGCATGCTCAGTCAACATACATAGCAGAAAACGTAATGTAAAACAATGTGCTAGCATGCTCAGTCAACATACATAGCAGAAAACGTAATGTAAAACAATGTGCTAATATGCCAAGTAAACATATGTAGCAAAGCAACGTAATGTAAATCAATGTGCTAGCATGTTAAGTAAACATACACAGCAAAACATAATGAAATCATGTACTAATAGTGTACTAATGAACATAGCAAGTATAAGTTGTGAAAACAAGAAAGCACGAAAGTAACAAGTAGGCACATGTGTTTCACCCCAAAGTGTTTGGAAAACAGTAAAAGAGGGGTCTATGTACTCACTTGAGATTGCTTAGAAGTCGTAGGATAACCACCAAGCAATGCTAGAAGATCACGGAATCAAACGGCACCTATATAGGTATCTACATTAATAAACGGACCTATCGGAGGATCAGGTAGTTCGAGGGTTCGTAAACCAAATAAGTGTAGGAGCTTATGTAATATGGTTTAACAAACCTACATACTACAACGAAACCTATCCTAAGTGCTTTTGACCCGCTATGACTCGTTTAGGTAGCTTATGCTACTTTAACGCGTCGTTTGCGTAAAACGCGTTCGGAATGCTTAACTAGTCCTATGACAAGCAAGTTATGCCTTATCATGCTTAATATTGTTGCTAAATCAGTTTATATGTCAAAAATTATGTTACATAGGCTTAAAATGAATTTTGGCGCAAAAAGGGCATTTTGGTAATTTACCTAAGGCATAAGAACTACTTATCATACAACTACTTAAACGTCGTGACCATAAGGTATAACCTCGGAAGGTTATTCCCTATACAATTATGGTCACCTAAAATGTTTTGTTGGATCCAAATGATCGACCAAATGGGTCGGGTTCGTAAGCATAAGCGATTGATTAGATCGCTTACCTTTACGACCCTAAACAAGCACAAATCTAAAAGCGACGAGCTAAACATGCTAGAACATGTTTAGTAATGTTAGAAAACAGGTTTGGTATTTAAAACAAACGGTTTTAATACCCTAGAGTAGTTTGGTTACAAAATACGCGAGAAAACGCATTTTGGCCGAAACTTCGACTCGTCACTGAGCCTAGATAACGTGGTAATCAGTAGGTATAGTTACTAGGAACTATAACCATCGTGATTACACTCACGTTATGAAGTTCGAACGAACTTCGCATTGACCATAAACTGGTCAATGCAGAAAGTCAAACAAAGTTTGACTTTCGAACTCGAAAAGTAATAAAAGAACGAAGGAATACTTACAAAGGGTCCCCGCAAGATTGAACTTCCGAGTATTCTCAGGTATGAAGTGCTAAAACACCCCAACTTAGAGAACAAACTCAGAATTCAAGTGTGGGAAATGAGTGAAAAGAGTGGGGGTATATATAGGTGAAGCACTACCGTTAGGATCGTTTCTTGGAGAAGAGGGCACGATCTAGGCCGTACAATTGTCAAATCCTGATTTGGTACCTTGATGGGCACACAAACCAGCCCATAGGAACCCCAAAACCATGTGCACAAGTGGGTAAAAGCTGGATCTAGCTGGAAAACACTTTCTGCTGTTCTGGGGGTTGCTTACGGACCGTGAGCATGTCCATACGGTCCGTAAGGACCCTGCAGACCAGCTAACTTTCAGTTTTGGCAGATTTGGTCCCTGTGCGCGTATGGACGTGTTTTGGCACTTCTAAAACCCGTCAAACCCATTTTTAAGCTCTAAAATGAAGTTAAAGTATAGGGGACTTGAAATATGCTCAAAAATATGCCGGATGTTAGTTTGTTTGGCCGTACGATTGCGTTGTTCGGTTAATTACGACGGAAGTCGTAATGGACGCAAAAACGGTCCAAATTGCGCGACGAATGGATTTTTGACAAGCCAAACACTAAAACATAATATTTTAATGCTTACATAAATTTTTGGATGTCCGGATGTATTCAGGACGTAAGTTATGCGCGAAAATGCAAACTTATGCACTTTTTGACATTTTTAGTCCCTGAATGACCCAAAAGTTTATTTTAGCACACCGAACCCCTCAAAGCCTATTTCTAAGCTATGTAAAGGATATTTAAGGTGTGTTTAACTTATGATCATGTTCCGGAATGTTCGTTACAGTTCAGATTGGCATACTTTCGCAGTTTGTCAATTTTAGTCCTTGTAAGCGAATTAACTAGATTTTGCCATACCAAAGCCTTCGAAACTTATTTCTAAGTTATGTAAAGGTTATTTAAGGTATGTTTAGCATAAGTTGATGTTCCGGAGTATTTGTCGTGTTTAACTGATTACGTTTACGCACCAGTTTGTGTATAATTCTCCAGAAAGCGATATAGAGTTTGAAATCGAATAAAAGTCAAAACATGAAAAACATCAAACATAAACAAACAAACATAGGGATCAAATAACTTTATTTCATTGATAACTGAACTGTTTACAATGATTACAAGCACAGATGTCACATGAAGCTTAAGTATCCTCATCTTTTTCCTAACGACAAGTCTAAACCGGGTGAAACAAGTGAATTTCGGGACGAAATTCCCCTTCAAGTTGGGGATGATGTCACACCTGAGCAAAATCCACAACAACCTTGATTTCTCACTTCACCTCTCTATGCTTACTTGTCAAAATTTCGGGACGAAATTTCCTTCAAGTTGGGGATGATGTGACAACCCGAACTGTACAGGTTAGTGTCGTTTATCTTAACAGTTCTAAGATCCTTATTGTTTTCCTTTTCTGTGCATTATTCTACTTAGACATGTTAAACGTTGTGTGTTAACATTAAACGGAAGTGTTAACTGATTAAGTATGTTTAACTGATTAATTATGCGGGAAATTTTTAAGTGTTTTGTGTGTCGTTCGACTCATTTAGAAAAACCGAGTGAACTGAACCACGCGTATATGGGCCACGTATTCATCCTATGACCTTGGCCCAATTCACACCTTGTGAAACCCAAGACTACTCTCGGCCCAGCTTAGTGATGTTTGGCATATGATTAGGTTTTAAGTAATGATCATAGGCCTACTGTATGTATAAGTTACGTAGCCTTTAACTGCATTTTCCACAACTCACAATAGCAACACTTGCAAACCCTACCCTTGCATCCCTTTTGTGTGACGGCATCGACAGTGGACAACCCCCCCTCTCCTCGAGACATCATCACATTGGATCGGAATTCGTGGTTAGTGAATTGTATTTATGCTAAACCTTTTACTAGTTGATCTTGTGATGTGTATGTATCAGTGTGTATTATTAACATATAGTGGTTAGATGTAACATATGATAACTAGATTCACGGAATATGGTCGATTGTTAACATGATAATTGAGTAGTGTAACTGTGATATACTTGATCCGATATATGATATGTTGAGGGATCCGTGCCTGATGATCCTTCATGTTAATGATATTAAAATCTGAATTCTTGTGAGAACAATATGTATTAATGAAGGTAAGATTGATTTGTATGATCGGAATGATGTAACTGATCAGGCTAGACTCATGTGAATTGATTGTCGGCCAAAGTTTTATATAAACAACTCAATAATCGGTCCAATCAGGTTAGCTTAAGTGTTCGGCCCTTGTATCAAAGTGATCAGAATGCATGTGATAGTTCATAGGAGGTTCCAATTAAAAGAGTTATTTGCAAACTATTTGGTCCAATCATTCTAGCCTATTAATGAATTGAGATTCAATTAAAAATTGAATGAAAAATGTGTCTGATATATACATGTGATAATGGATCTTTGGACAGGACTTTTATTGGTTATATATGATTAAGATGGGAATCTGATGTTGATATACTTACTTGACAAGTTGGGTTATTTACTTGCACTGTATGTAGCTATCGGACACACACATACATATAACGTGATCTATTAGTTTGGGCTTGCTAATTGGGTTACTCGTATAAATGAAGTAAGGGATCCATATCGCACTTGTCGGGCTGCGGTTGGTATGATTCGACAAAGATACAACAGCCGAATTTAATTGAGCGGGCTTCATGAATTAAATGGTGGGCCGAGTAACATGTAATGATTTGTAGTGTCACATATGATATGCATGTTGATAATGGGTATTTTAAATTGTTAGGTTGTCACGTAATTATAATATAGGGAACTGATTAATTGAGTTAGGCTTATGGGGATCACTATTAGAATCAAAACAGCAGGTTATTGGGTCACGCAACATTACTTTTGGGCCGGTCAAGTTTGGGTAAAAAGGAACAGAAAGTGTAGCAATTGGATTGGGCCGCAATGAAGTAATGGTGTGTGGGCTATGTACGACTCCAGTTGGGCCTAAGCATGGGGTTTCGCTTTGCGAGATGGGCACTCGGGTTAGGGTCTTGGATCTAGTATAAGTGTTTGTTTAAAGAGCTATATGTGGTGTCTATGACAAATTGTTAAGTTGCATAACTCGATGACTTACATGATATTATTTCAATGCTACCTGTATAACACGTGTATAGAATATAAGATTATGTGATACCCGACTGATTGTTAATGGTAACCATGTTAGGATTGTTTCGAGCAACTTGATCACGTAACTAATCTTACCGAGCAAACCAAAGGTGAGTTCACTACATTCGAGCATGCGTCCCAGTGGTTGGGGACAGTCAATGGGTATCCCGTGGAGGGATAAGTCTTTTGGGTAAAAACGGGTATATTGGTTAATATTCTCTCCTATCATTCTTGTAAGTCCCTTATTTTGTTACCTGGAGGGTAACGGGTATTAGTTGGTAGCGCTACTTAGGTTTGGCACCCTCACACCGCTCCTAGATAGGACGGATGTGAACTAATGACCCAGTCGTGGCCCAGTACTAGATAGGAGTACGTGGGAAGGGCAGTCATGTATTTCAGGAGCCGTCTTGTTCGGAATTGAGATATTAACAATATTACTTGCATTGGTTATGGAACTGTTTTATATACAACTGGTATCCAACGTTTTCTAAAACTGTGAACTCGCCAGCTTTGTCTGATACACTTGTTACATGCTCGCAGGTCGTTAGGTATCTTGGAAACAGGAACTTGCTGGCTGGAGGGCGAGAGTGGTCATGGTTGCATTGATGGATTTATTTATCAAACATTTATTTACTATGGTTGTTTGGAAAGTATTTACATTATGATACATTAACGCTTCCGCTGAACTTGATGGTTTTCGAATTACTTATGTTTGGATTTTATTACAATTAAATGATGAAACTATATTTTAAACTTATGGATTCAATGTAATTGGTGGCTCATTACTAGGGGTCACACGCCTAACAGGGATACTCCCTAAGTGGTAATTTGAGGGTGTGACAGTTTGGTATCAGAGCCACTGGTTATAGTGAACTTGGTTTTAAAACGTTTTTATAAAACCGGACTATAACCGAACTGATCCGAAATCGACCATGACACTCAGCTCTAGACTGCAAGGTTCGTCTCTTGTTTACTACTGCACATTATTTCCAGTATTTGCTATTAGATAACATTACATGTGGATGCACACTTGGCACAACAGTATGAACTTATATGATGACAACCCACATTACGTGTTTTAAGAGTGCAACTTTCCTTGAACTTTCATGATCTATGTTGTAGTGTCATCTACTTTATTGCTTGAATTCGGGGAACCTTTCTAATACGAATTGAGTGGAGCTGAGATGAACATGCAAATTGGATTATTATTGTGGGTGCACACATAATAATAATGTGGGGTGCATGTGAGTACCAGTGAAACTTAACAAGTGTGAGAAAGGATTCTGCTATGTCAGTTGAGGTTATGCTAGAACGTAGAAATCTGTGGAGATCATAGTAATGCTTGCCTCTTACTTGTACTTGCATGTTGAATCTTTCCTTTTATTATATATATAGAATCATCATGAGCGGACGTGGCGGACGTAATGGTGGACGTGGTGGAGGCCGCGGTGGTGGACGTGGCCACATTGCCATGACTCAGGCTGAGTTAACTGATCTCATTAACACTCGCGTGGCTGAAGCCTTAGCGGCTTATCAGGCTGGTACGATGTGTACCAAACACCCTTTTACCCTTGCATCGCATGCTTGAATCTTACCTGTTTGTTTTATGTTCTTTCGTTAATAGGTCAACAGGTGCAACAGAATCCGCACCATCCGCCTGTTTGCACGTTTAAAACCTTCATGGATTGTAAGCCGCAGACCTTCAGTGGGACTGAAGGGGCTGTAGGACTCTTGCGCTGGTTCGAGAAGGCAGAGTTCGTATTCGCGATGTGTAACTGTCCGGTTGGGGACAGAGTGAAGTATGCTGCGGGCACGCTCGAGGATGGTGCCCTGACATGGTGGAATGCCCAGGTTCAGCTGTTGGGCATTGAGGCGGCGAACGCCACTATGTGGGACGACTTTAAAGAGTTGATGAGGGAGGAATATTGTCCTCGTGAAGAAATACAGAAATTAGAAAATGAGTACTATGATCTGAAAATGGTGGGATCCGAGATTGAAGCATACGTGAAGCGGTCGTATAAGTTGGCTGACTTATGTCCAAATTTGTCCCGACCTATGTCTCGAAGAATTGAGTTGTTTATCAAGGGACTACCTCCACGGGTGAAGGGTTTGGTTACTGCGGCAAACCTTAATAACTTAACTCAGATTGTCCATTTAGCTCACAAGATCGTTGATTAAGAGGTGGAGAGCAATTCACTGCCACCACGTATTTCTAGTACTACTACAGCCGCTACTACTTCCACTGCACCTGCTACTGATAGCAAGCGTAAGTGGAACGATATGGACAAGGGGTCCAACTCTGCACAACCTCAGAAGAAGACGGATACTGGCAGCAACCGCAGTTTCAGCCAGTCATCATCAGTGAATCAAAACCAGAGTAACAAGTCAGGGCAGGGATCATATGCGGGGAAGCTACCTTTGTGCAACAAGTGTAACTATCATCACAAGGGACAGTGTGCTCGGGTTTGTCATCGGTGTAACCGATCAGGGCACGTGGCTACGGATTGTAGGGCTACACTTCCAGCTCAGCAGCAGCCATCACAGCAGTCGGGTAGACAACAGACTCAGCAGAACCAGGGTACTCAAAAAGGGTGTTATCAGTGTGGGGCCGAGGGGCACTTCAAGCGAGACTGCCCTCAGCTGAAGCAGAACACAGGGGGTAACAACGGGAATAACAATGCGGGAAACAATGGGGGTAATGTTGCGCGTGGGCGCGGGTTTGTGTTAGGAGCGGGGGAAGCGCGGAACGACGGCAACGTGGTTACTGGTACGTTTTCAGTAAACGGTGTATTTGCTTCTATTTTATTTGACTCTGGTGCCGATTGGAGTTACGTGTCTTTGGGGTTCAGTTCTCAGTTAGGGTTAAGTCCTACACCTCTCGTAATGAAACACATTGTAGAGATAGCAAATGGTAAAACAATCGAAGCTTCGCATGTCCTAGTTGGGTGTGAACTCGATCTTCTGGGTCAAGTATTCGACATTGACCTACTTCCCACTACTCTTGGAAGCTTCGACGTGATTATCGGTATGGACTGGTTGTCCAAGTATCAGGCGGAGATTCTCTATAAGGAGAAGATCGTACGTGTCCCCCTTCCTGGTGGAGAATCTTTATCGGTTCAGGGTCATCGCAGTGGGACCCCAGTTAGTATTGTTTCAGCAATGAAGGCTCAGAAGTATCTACGTAAGGGCTATCCTGCTATTTTAGCCCTTGTCACTGATTCACAGTCTGATGAAAGGAAGATTGAGGATCTTCCAGTTGTTCGTGAATATCCTAACGTATTTCCTGAGGAACTCCCTGGTTTACCTCCACATCGTTAGGTGGAATTCCAGATCGACCTCGCCCCAGCGGCAGCCCCGGTTGCTCGTGCGCCATACCGTCTTGCGCCAGGGGAGTTGCAGGAATTGTCAAACCAACTCCAAGAGCTGTTGGATAGGGGTTTCATCCGACCTAGCTCTTCCCCTTGGGGAGCCCCAGTTCTATTTGTGAAAAAGAAGGATGGGTCTTTTCGGATGTGTATAGATTATCGCGAGCTCAACAAGGTGTCGGTTAAAAACCGTTATCCTTTGCCTCGTATCGACGACCTGTTTGACCAGCTGCAAGGGTCAAGTTTTTATTCAAAAATTGACTTACGGTCGGGATATCATCAGGTGCGAGTCAGAGAGGAAGACGTTCCCAAAACAACGTTTTGGACGCGATACGGTCACTATGAGTTCTTGGTTATGCCATTCGGGTTGACCAACGCACCAGCGGTCTTCATGGATCTCATGAACCGCGTGTGCAAGCCATACCTTGATGACTTCGTTATCGTTTTTATCGACGACATTCTAATTTATTCCAAGAACAAGGAGGATCATGAGCGGCATCTACGCCTTATCCTAGAACTCCTGAGGAGGGAGCAGTTGTACGCGAAATTTTCTAAGTGTGATTTTTGGATACGGGAGGTACATTTTCTGGGGCATATAGTTAATGAGATGGGCATACATGTGGATCCTGCCAAGATCGACGCCATTAGAAATTGGGCGGCACCAAGGAATCCTTCGGAGGTGCGGCAATTTCTCGGTCTAGCAGGGTATTATCGTCGTTTTATTCAGAACTTCTCGAAGATTGCTCAGCCACTCACCTCATTAGCACAGAAGAAGGTAGTTTACTCTTGGGGAACGAAACAGGAGGATGCTTTCCAGCTTTTGAAACAAAAATTATGCAGCGCGCCAATTCTATCTCTACCAGATGGTACCGAGGATTTTGTGGTTTATCGTGATGCTTCGATTCAGGGTCTCGGTTGCGTGTTGATGCAACGCGAGAAGGTGATAGCTTACGCTTCTCGACAGTTGAAAGTACACGAGAAGAACTACACGACACACGACTTGGAGTTAGGAGCAGTGGTCTTTGCACTGAAGATTTGGAGGCATTATCTGTACGGTACGAAATGCACCATCTATACTGATCACAAGAGCCTTCAGCATGTCTTCGACCAGAAAGAATTGAATATGCGTCAGCGTCGTTGGGTAGAGTTGTTCAATGATTACGAGTGTGCCATCAAGTATCACCCAGGTAAAGCTAACGTTGTAGCAGATGCTCTTAGCCGCAAGGAAACGAAGCCGAAGCGTGTTCGTGCTCTACATCTTACTATTCACTCTGATCTACCCACACGGATTCATTCAGCTCAGGTCGAGGCCTTAAAGGTTGGAAACATTGAAGCAGTGGGTTTGCGTGGTATGAACAAGAAGTTCGAGCAAAAGTCTGATGGCATTTACTATTTTATGGGGAGATTATGGGTTCCTCTGTTTGGCGATCTCCGCGAACTTGTGATGGATGAAGCACATAATCTCGATACTCTGTTCACCTGGGGTCTGATAAGATGTATCAGGATCTCAAAGTCTTGTATTGGTGGCCGAATATGAAAGGTATCATCGCAACATACGTGAGTAAGTGCTTGACCTGTGCTAGAGTCAAAGCAGAGTACCAGAAACCTTCGGGTCTACTCCAGCAGCCAGAGATACCCATGTGGAAATGGGAACAAATCGCCATGGATTTTGTTACGGGATTACCGAGAACGCAGGCTGGGAACGATACTATTTGGGTGATTGTCGACCGTCTCACGAAGTCAGCACACTTCCTTGCAATCAAGGAAACAGATAAGTATTCACAGCTTGCAGCAGTCTATCTTAAGGAGGTTGTATCTAGGCACGGGGTACCAACTTCTATCATTTCAGATCGAGATCCGCGTTTTACTTCTGAGTTATGGCAGGCCATGCACAAATCGTTCGGTTCACGCCTCGACATGAGTACTGCTTATCACCCACAGACGGATGGCCAGAGTGAGCGCACCATTCAGACGCTTGAAGGCATGTTGCGGGCATGTGTGATTGATTTTGGGAAAGGATGGGAGAAACATTTGCCGTTGATAGAGTTCTCCTACAACAACAGGTACCATACTAGTATCAAGGCAGCTCCGTTCGAAGCATTGTACGGGCGGAAATGCCGTTCTCCTCTCTGTTGGGCCGAAGTGGGAGACAGCCAGATTACGGGTCCTGAGCTTGTACTGGAAACTTCGAAGAAGATTGTTCAGATCAGGAACCGCATGGCAGCAGCGCGTGACCGCCAGAAGAGCTACGCCGACAAGCATAGCAAACCATTAGAGTTTGTAGTAGGTGATCGGGTTATGTTGAAAGTTTCACCGTGGAAGGGCGTTGTACGCTTCGGGAAGCGTGGCAAGCTTAATCCGCGTTACGTTGGGCCGTTTAAGATTTTGGAGCGGATCGGTAAAGTCGCCTACAAGCTTGAGTTACCTGCTGAGTTGGGTAATGTGCACGATGTCTTTCACGTTTCGCAATTGAAGAAGTGTCTAGCTGATGAGACACTGGTTGTGCCGTTGCAAGAATTGAGGATCGACGACAAGCTTCAGTTTGTCGAAGAGCTTATGGAGATCATGGATCGAGAGGTCAAGGTACGTAAACATAGTCGTATTCCGATTGGTAGAGTTCGTTGGAACTCAAGACGTGGACCGGAGTTCACGTGGGAGCGGGAGGATCAAATGAAGCTTAAGTATCCTCATCTTTTTCCTAACGACAAGTCTAAACCGGGTGAAACAAGTGAATTTCGGGACGAAATTCCCCTTCAAGTTGGGGATGATGTCACACCTGAGCAAAATCCACAACAACCTTGATTTCTCACTTCACCTCTCTATGCTTACTTGTCAAAATTTCGGGACGAAATTTCCTTCAAGTTGGGGATGATGTGACAACCCGAACTGTACAGGTTAGTGTCGTTTATCTTAACAGTTCTAAGATCCTTATTGTTTTCCTTTTCTGTGCATTATTCGACTTAGACATGTTAAACGTTGTGTGTTAACTTTAAACGGAAGTGTTAACTGATTAAGTATGTTTAACTGATTAATGTTTAACTGATTAATTATGTGGGAAATTTTTAAGTGTTTTGTGTGTCGTTCGACTGATTTAGAAAAACCGAGTGAACTGAACCGCGCGTATATGGGCCACAATTCACACCTTGTGAAACCCAAGACTACTCTCGGCCCAGCTTAGGGATGTTTGGCATATGATTAGGTTTTAAGTAATGATCATAGGCCCACTGTATGTATAAGTTACGTAGCCTTTAACTGCATTTTCCACAACTCACAATAGCAACACTTGCAAACCCTACCCTTGCATCCCTTTTGTGTGACGGCATCGACAGTGGACAACCCCCCCCCCCCCTCTCCTCGAGACATCATCACATTGGATCGGAATTCGTGGTTAGTGAATTGTATTTATGCTAAACCTTTTATTAGTTGATCTTGTGATGCGTATGTATCAGTGTGTATTATTAACATATAGTGGTTAGATGTAACATATGATAACTAGATTCACGGAATATGGTCGATTGTTAACATGATAATTGAGTAGTGTAACTGTGATATACTTGATCCGATATATGATATGTTGAGGGATTCGTGCCTGATGATCCTTCATGTTAATGATATTAAAATCTGAATTCTTGTGAGAACAATATGTATTAATGAAGGTAAGATTGATTTGTATGATCGGAATGATGTAACTGATCAGGCTAGACTCATGTGAATTGATTGTCGGCCAAAGTTTTATATAAACAACTCATTAATCGGTCCAATCAGGTTAGCTTAAGTGTTTGGCCCTTATATCAAAGTGATCAGAATGCATGTGATAGTTCATAGGAGGTCCAATTAAAAGAGTTATTTGCAAACTATTTGGTCCAATCATTCTAGCCTATTAATTAATTGAGATTCAATTAAAAATTGAATGAAAAATGTGTCTGATATATACATGTGATAATGGATCTTTGGATAGAACTTTTATTGGTTATATATGATTAAGATGGGAATTTGATGTTGATATACTTACTTGACAAGTTGGGTTATTTACTTGCACTGTATGTAGCTATCGGACACACACACATACATATAACTTGATCTATTAGTTTGGGCTTGCTAATTGGGTTACTCGTATAAATGAAGTAAGGGATCCATATAGCATTTGTCGGGCTGCGGTTGGTATGATTCGACAAAGATACAACAGCCGAATTTAATTGAGCGGGCTTCATGAATTAAATGGTGGGCCGAGTAACATGTAATGATTTGTAGTGTCACATATGATATGCATGTTGATAATGGGTATGATAAATTGTTAGGTTGTCACGTAATTATAATATAGGGAACTGATTAATTGAGTTAGGCTTATGGGGATCACTATTAGAATCAAAACAGCAGGTTATTGGGTCACGCAACATTACTTTTGGGCCGGTCAAGTTTGGGTAAAAAGGAACAGAAAGTGTAGCAATTGGATTGGGCCGCAATGAAGTAATGGTGTGTGGGCTATGTACGACTCCAGTTGGGCCTAAGCATGGGGTTTCCCTTTGCGAGATGGGCACTCGGGTTATGGTCTTGGATCTAGTATAAGTGTTTGTGTAAAGAGCTATATGTGGTGTCTATGACAAATTGTTAAGTTGCATAGCTCGATGACTTACATGATATTATTTCAATGCTACCTGTATAACACGTGTATAGAATATAAGATTATGTGATACCCGACTGATTGTTAATGGTAACCATGTTAGGATTGTTTCGAGCAACTTGATCACGTAACTAATCTTACCGCGCAAACCAAAGGTGAGTTCACTACATTCGAGCATGCGTCCCAGTGGTTGGGGACAGTCAATGGGTATCCCGTGGAGGGATAAGTCTTTTGGGTAAAAACGGGTATATTGGTTAATATTCTCACCTATCATTCTTGTAAGTCCCTTATTTTGTTACCTGGAGGGTAACGGGTATTAGTTGGTAGCGATACTTAGGTTTGGCACCCTCACACCGCTCCTAGATAGGACGGATGTGAACTAATGACCCAGTCGTGGCCCAGTACTAGATAGGAGTACGTGGGAAGGGCAGTCATGTATTTCAGGAGCCGTCTTGTTCGGAATTGAGATATTAACAATATTACTTGCATTGGTTATGGAACTGTTTTATATACAACTGGTATCCAACGTTTTCTAAAACTGTGAACTCGTCAGCTTTGTCTGATACACTTGTTACATGCTCGCAGGTCGTTAGGTATCTTGGAAACAGGAACTTGCTGGCTGGAGGGCGAGAGTGGTCATGGTTGCATTGATGGATTTATTTATCAAACATTTATTTACTATGGTTGTTTGGAAAGTATTTACATTACGATACATTAACGCTTCCGCTGAACTTGATGGTTTTCGAATTACTTATGTTTGGATTTTATTTCTATTAAATGATGAAACTATATTTTAAACTTATGGATTCAATGTAATTGGTGGCTCATTACTAGGGGTCACACGCCTAACAGGGATACTCCCTAAGTGGTAATTTGAGGGTGTGACACACGGAAACTTACCTATGTTGAGTTTCCTTCTAAATTCTGTTGGAAATTAACAGATAGAGAATGGTCACCCCGTAAAAGAAAGCTGTTACAGATCGGACGGATTCATTCTGTTTCCCCTGCTGTGGGTGAACCGTATTTTCTTAGAATTCTTTTAAACAAAGTCAAAGGACCAAAATCGTTTGAAGAAATTAGAACTGTTGATGGTCAGTTGTTTCCAACTTTTAGGGATGCGTGTTACGCTATGGGTTTGTTAGATGATGATATGGAGTACATTGAAGCTATTAAGGAAGCCAGTTTTGCGGGTGATGGTCGTTATACTCGTGCACTTTTTGTTACTTTGTTGTTGTCAAACACATTATCAAGACCTGAATATGTATTTGAACAAACATGGAAATTATTGGGTGATGACATCTTATACAACAGAAGAAAAGCAACAAAGAACAAAGGTTGGTTTTCAATATATTACCCATAACATTATTCTGATACATTTTATTCACATTCTTTATATTTATTTTATTTTTTTTTCTTTACAGAACTTGTAATGTCTGATGAGAGATTGAAGAATCAGACATTGGTTGAGATTGAAAAGTACCTGATTCGAAATGGTTCCTCTTTGACACGATGGTTGACAATTCCTTATTCTGATTTCGATTCCTTTGCTGTTGGAAACAATCGTTTGGTTGACGAAGAATTCTCTTTTGATATTCCGCAACTTCAGAGTGAGTTACTTACTCTTAAATCTTCATTGACTGATGAACAACTGTCCATTTATAATCAAATTATGACATCTGTTGAAGGTGGAAAAGGAGGTGTATATTTTGTTTACGGATATGGTGGAACAGGTAAGACATTTTTGTGGAAGTCGTTAGCTTTATCCGTTAGGTCTAGAGAGCAGATTGTACTAAATGTTGCCTCCAGTGGTATTGCTTCTTTGCTAATGTCAAGAGGTAGAACGGCACATTCTAGATTTCACATTCCCATAAATTTAGATGAGAGTTCTATGTGTCACATAAGGGCTGATGGTGATGTAGCCTACTTGCTTAAGCATACTAGGTTGATTATATGGGATGAAGCACCCATGGTACATAGACATGCGGTCGAAGCTTTAGACCGAACATTTAAAGATGTTTTGGTTGATAAAAGCAATTCTCATTCGGATGTTTTGTTTGGAGGTAAAGTAATTGCGTTTGGTGGTGATTTTAGACAAATTCTTCCTGTTATTCCAAACGGAAGTAGGCAAGAAATTGTTAACGCTTCGTTGAGTTCATCTTATATATGGGCCCACTGTAAATTACTTACCTTGACCAAAAACATGAGATTGACTATCGGTGCTTTACAATCCAGAATGGAGGAGACTGAGAAATTTGCCAAATGGCTTCTTGATATTGGCGAGGGTAAAGTTGGAGGTGAAAACGATGGTGTGGCAATTGTAGAAATACCTTCTGATATTCTAATTATAGATTCTTTGGATCCCATTGAAAGTTTGATTCAATTTGTATATCCGTCTATTTTAGAAAGATATATGGATCTAGATTATTTTTCTGAAAGAGCGATTCTGACACCAAAAAATGAGGTCGTACATGAAATAAATGATCGATTGTTATAGTTGTTTCCTGGTGAACCAGTAGAGTACCTAAGCTCTGATAGTATATGTCAAACGGAAAAAGGTATTGATTCCTTCCAGCAAGAGTTGTATTCACCTGATGTCTTGAATGGTTTAAAGATATCTGGTTTACCAAATCATCGTCTGGTTCTAAAAGTTAGTGTTCCTATTATGCTTCTTAGGAACATTGACCAACGGAATGGATTATGTAATGGTACAAGGTTAAAAGTTACATATCTTGGAAAGAGGGTTATGGAAGGTGAAATTATATCAGGTGCTAATGTTGGAACTAGAACGTTCATTCCAAGAATTAGCATGATTCTATCCGACAAAAAAAATACCTTTTGCTTTTCAAAGACGACAGTTTCCTGTTGCTGTGTGTTTTGCTATGACAATCAACAAGAGTCAAGGCCAGTCTTTGTCTAAGGTTGGTCTTTTTTTTTAAAAGAACTAGTTTTCACACATGGGCAGTTATATGTAGCATTATCAAGAGTTAAATCAAGACAAGGGGTGAAGATATTAATTATCAATAAGGATGGGAAACCTACTAATACAACAACCAATGTTGTTTATAAAGAAGTGTTCACACACCTTTGATATGTTTTTCATTTAAATTTGTATTTTAATTACTTTAATAAAACATAAACTATTGGTTGAGATTTTTATATATTAGTTTGAATATAGTTTAATTATTTAATTTGTTTATTAATTTTCCATATATTAATTTAGTGAAAGTAATCATTAAATCATATATTTCTTATCTATATATATAGTCATCGGATAGATTTACTTATTTTTAAACACTTTATTGAAACCCGAGATGGATAAACCTAGCGATACATGTGGAGTGTATTTAAAGTATTTTCATCTAATGTTGGACAATTGATACGTTTAACTCTTCTTTCATTGCAAAATATAACGGTGTTGTTGTAACTGATGCTTAAATTCTTATAAATATTCTCACATTTGAAATTATAGTGGATGTTGATGTAAAAATCTTAAATCACTCTTGTGTAAATATATTTTAAATCATATTTTCATTGGCAAGATGTAAATATTAAAAATTAAAAATTAAACATATAACGGATACATCATAAAGTAAGTTATATACCATTTAGAAGTAAAGAAAGGTTTACATCAAGATATGTTAATACATTCAAAAAACATTATAGGATAAAGATACAAAATGATGTTTAGAGAGTAGCCAACCAACAAAATTAAAACAAACCTAAATTATACTTATATTGTTTAAAAAGTTTGAAAGGAACTACTTGACAACCTTCTTCAGAATCAGTTTCTTTTTAACTAGGCAATACACGTTCACTTAGCAGGAGAATTGATACCATTTGGTTTCGTAAATTTCGTACGCCATTCCAAAGCCTCATAGCGAAAACCACCACCGTGTTTATCAGCACGAAAAGAAATCAACGTATCCACTCCAGCCAAGTTCTGGACGTACATCTCCATAGTCATGTCAATTCTGGATGCTTCAGCAACATTGACATGAAGACGCTACGATAAATAATTAAAGCAAAATATTAGATTATGAGGGGTATAACACGGCAAAATTAAATACTAAAAACAAATTATGGTTTTTATACTATTTTAATATATGTAAAATACGAAGATTAACTCAACTTACAAAACGCATGTCGTACTTCCATTCAAACTCAATAGGATTGTAGTCCGGATCACCCATCTTATCTTCTTCAGAATCTGAAACTTCAACGTCTTCCTCATCATACATTACATCGCTATCAGAGTTAGTTAAAATAGAAGAAACATCAACAGAATCATCATCCATGGATTCATTAAAATCTGGATCAGATTCTTCTTCACCGTTTTCATGATCGGTTTCAGCATCGGTGTCTTGTATTTCAATATTTAAAGGACCTGGTTTAGGTATGTTTACAACAGCACGCGTGTATACACGCTTCGGCACAAGAATCTCACAGCCATTCAAGTCATAAACACTCAGCTAGAAATTTTGTTTAAAAATGTACCTCATCACAACGTTATAATCCGGGTATATAGGTACGTAAGAAACAACATTGTCCCATGAATCGTAAACAAAATACACCTTAGTATCCCGGTCTTTCTGAATCATCACATCAAAACTGTCCCACAAATTAACATGAACCTTGAATGTTAACTTGCTAATAGATGGTAAACGTATTGTATCTTCAACGAAATCAGCAGGAATTATCTGCGTATAATATTCATCCAGGTGATATAACTTAAATTTGTTATTGAAAACCATGAAAAAGTATAGTTTGTATACTCATCAAATTATCATTGGACTCTTGTGTGAAGCGTTGACAGAAGTACTCAACATTGCTTATCTTTTTCTCGGTAGATATGGAGGTAAATAAAGGAACATTAGATCCGAAGATCGGATGGGGTTGCATATTCTTAAAGGGTGTTAACAAATACCAATACAAGTCAATTTGCTTAAACATCAGAAAACAACCCTCCGTAAATGATAGTTTAGCTACAATATCTTCCCAACCATCCATGAACACAAACGCACCTTTATGTTTAGTCAAAAGAACTTCAAATTCCTTACCGTTGACACATTTGATAACGGCTGGATTGTTTGGTTCAACATTCAATAGGAATCTTTGCTATATTGATATGGTATTTCCTTGAAAAATATAACATGTATTAACATAAATAAATGAGGAAAAAATGTTGTACTTATAAGATTAATTATCTTACTAGATATTGAGAAGAGTCGGAGGAAAATATTTTATAAAAAGACGTCATACTGATCTGCATTTGAACAAACATGCATTAATTGTATTAGGAGTTCCGGTGAATAAAAAACATAATCAATGTAATGACCATAATCTAAATAACATATTCACATAACAAAATTATTATCACAATAATCATAATGCAAAAATAATGATGATGCATAAACTAATCAAATGAATATATATAGAAATTAAGACCTAATACCATAAACATGCAGTGTTATGGTCATTTTCTGAGCGTACATATCTTGATCAATATCCTGCTTCTAATTGTTTATTTGTGACCAAGATACTAGACGGGGATATTGCTAACATCCTGGGCGATATCCTGGGGTTGATTGAATTGACCACGTGCAGGTTAAACGCTGGGGTTTGCTAACGGTCAGATGGACTTCTTCTCCTTGAGACTCGGGCAAAACAGTTGGGAGAAAGACGTTGAAGCCGGAAGATGTGGATTACAACGTTCACATGTGGAATATTCGCCGGATCCCGGAATAATAAGATAGTTGGTTGTTTTCTTTTTACTATAAATAGATTGATCAGATCAGATTAAGGCACATACACTCATTCACACACTTCGCTCTCTAGTTTCTAGCAATCATTACACATGGACACTTGTACTCAAATCTTATTGTAACACTTAGTTGATCCGTATCATATCCTGCACTGTATCCTGAAGTTTGAAGCAATAAGAAGAACAAGGCAGCTGCGATTGTCAGCTCCCGAGGTTTTGTGCCGGCGATCTAGATTGATCAAGGGCTTTCCTCATACATCACGTGTCAACCTTTACTTTTCTGCTCATTGTTTGATCACAGATACAGCTCTATATCCTAAGCCGTATCCTGAATACTGTTTTTCTAAACAACTTAACCAACATATTTTCAACACACTTTTTAGCACACTACCTCACTTAACTAATTTGATCACTTAATTACTTCGGTAATTTTTGACCAAAACAATTTGGCGCTCACCGTGGGGCAAGTGGTGCTCTCTTTACTAAAATTTTTTGTGAAGTCACTAATCAGTTTTCTGTTTTCAAAATTTTTTGCCACATCGTTTACAATGGCCTCAAGATCAAACATGAGCTCCTCCACTATGTCCGCTACGACTTCTGCTGCTACCAGTTCGGTGCTTCCACCACCTCCTCCAAGGATGCCGGTTTCGTCACAACCTCAGGATGTTATCCCTACCCGGGGTGTTCAGGGATCTGCTCCCATTTTAGCTTCTAATGATGAAATTCTAACCTTGTTTGGAAGTGTGCAGGAACAAATGAGACAGCAGCAGGAAACTAACCAAATGCTGTTAAGAGAAATACAACTCTTAAAAGCTGGCTCGAGCAGATCCACCGAAGATATCATCACTCCTCTACAACCCAGAACTTTGAACTTTAGTTCTGCAGTTTACACTAAGGATAACAGGGGGAATATTGTGCCCAGCCTTCCTTAGAATCATACTCCTGAAATACCCTCCTCGGTCAGGATGTCAACCATGAGGAGCTCAGGATATGCTTCAGGATATGGGCAGAACCCTCAGACTGGTAACGTGTCTAATAATAATAATACTCTTGCCACTAACAGTGTTGGATCTTTGCAGGATACAGCTGTGACAACAGAATTATCTAGGGAGCTTCAGAAGCTAAAGGATATGATATCCAGTGTACCTGGGGTGGTTCAACGAAATCCTGAAGTATCCCAGGATAGCCACAGGATATCTCGGTTTGTGCATCCTATTTGTGATGCTAAAATCCCAAAAAGATTCCAAACTCCCAACATGAAGCTCTATGATGGAACCACGGATCCTGAGGAGCATATTGCCCAGTATAGGGAACGGATGGAAATCAATCCTGTCCCTCCAGATCTCAAGGAAGCATGCTTATGCAAGGGATTCGGTTCTACCATGACAGGATCAGCCTTAAAATGGCTATTAAATGTTCCTCCTCACTCAATTACTTCTTTTGCTCATTTGGTTAACTTATTTAACAGTCAATTTTCTTGCAGGCGGAGTTTTGAGAAATTAACCAGGGATCTTTACAGGATAACTCAAGGACCTCAGGAATTCTTGAGGGATTATGTGAACAAGTTCAGTCGAGAATCCTTGGACATCCCGCATCTTGATGTTGCAACGGCTGTGCAAGCTTTTAAGATGGGTTTACAAAAGGATTCTCAGTTTTATCAGGATCTTGTAACGAATCCCTGCAGGAATCTCGACGAAGCTCGTAACAGGGCTTTGAGATATATCGGTTTGGAAGATGACAAGCAGATGCAAGAGAGGATGAATTCTACCTCAACCTATGAATCAACCAACAGGAAATCAGAATCCTCTTATAAGCCATATCGCTCCAAGCCATATGGTAGAAATGATAATAAGAGAGTGAATGCTGTTGAAGACGAGGATCCTGAAGAATATCCTGAATTATCTGAATATTGTTTTTCTGTTAATATACCTGAACTAATGTATGCTATGCAGGGTTTGGGAGATAAAGCCAGGTGGCCTCGGAAGAATCAACAAAAAGCTGATTGGAAGGATAAATCCAAATGGTGTGCCTTCCATGAGGATTTCGGACATGTTACTGAGGATTGCATTGCCCTTAGGAAAGAAATAAGCTACCTACTAAGCAAAGGATATCTAAAGGACTTGCTGGGGAGAAAGAAAAATAAAGGGCAGGATCCCGAGAAGGATCCTGAACGAGCAGCATCACCCCCAGCAGATGCCAAGATAATTAACTTTATTTCAGGAGGATCCGACATTTGTGGGACTTCGTTTTCGGTGACTAACAGACATGCAAAGGAAGCCAAGAGTGAAAAGGGAGACAAACCAGTTAGGATGACTACCCTCACAACTGATAAAATGATCACTTTCGATAGTGATGACAGGGATACTGTTCAGGATCCTCACCATGATGCTTTGGTAATAACATTATATGTGGCTAACCATTTTGTACGCAGGATATTGGTTGATAATGGCAGCTCCGTGAACATAATCCAACTAGAGACTCTGAAGAGAATGAATGTATCTCCAATGGATATCACTTCAAAGTCCACCGTGCTTGTTGGGTTCAGTGGAGAGGCTAGGAATACAGTGGGAGAGATAAAGTTACCAGTATATGTTGAAGGAGTCAACTCAATACAACGTTTCTGTGTGATGGATTCTCTATCCTGCTATAACATCATACTGGGAAGACCATGGATTCACGACATGAAGGCTGTCCCATCAACATATCACCAATGCATCAAGATCCCTACCCCTTGGGGAGTTGTCAAAGTTGATAGTGATCAGCAGGAGGCGAAAGAATGTTACTCATCCTCGATGAAATCCTCGACCAGACCTGGTGCAGCATAGCAATTAAAGATGCGGGCCCAGGATATCGTGGAAGATCTGGAGCAGGATGTGAAGAAAATTATCCTGGATCAGGATAATCCTGATATCTCGGTGCTCGTAGGAACCAATATCCCTCAGGATTTTGAAGAGCAGTTAACTAACTTTTTGAAATGCAGGATGTCAACATTTGCGTGGAAGCATGAGGATATGACAGGTATATCCAAAGATATTATCACTCACAAGCTTGGAATTGACAGGTCGTTCAGGCCCGTTCAACAAAAGAGAAGAAAGTTTGCTCCTGAACGGAACATAATTATTCAAGAAGAGGTTGAAAGACTATTGAAATCCAAGATGATCAGAGAAGTCAAGTTTCCCAAATGGCTGGCAAATGTGGTAGTGGTTCAAAACAAGAATGGGAAATGGAGAGTTTGTGTAGATTACACAGAATTGAATAAGGCTTGTCCTAAAGACCCATTTCCTCTTCCTCACATCGACTCAATGGTGGATGCTACCGCTGGGCACGAGATGTTAACCTTCATGGATGCATCCTCATGATTTTAGCAAATTCAAATGGAACCTTCTGACCAGGAGGATACAACCTTCATGACACCAACAAGTATTTATTGTTATACGGCTATGCCTTTTGGTTTGAAAAATGCAAGTGCAACATACCAGAGATTGGTAAATATGATGTTTAAAGACAAGCTGGGGGACACCATGGAGGTATATATTGACGATATGGTGGTGAAATCTAAAAAGGCTGAGGATCACCTCCAGGATATCGAGGGAGCATTTGATATCTTGGATCAGTATAACATGAAGCTAAATCCTGCCAAGTGCCATTTCGGAGTGGGGGCAGGAAAGTTTTTAGGATACATGGTGACCAAAAGAGGGATAGAGGCAAGCCCGAAGCAGATTAAAGCTATCCTGGATATAAGATCACCCTCGAATATGAAGGATGTTCAACGGTTAACAGGCCGAGTAGCAGCATTGAACAGATTTATTTCAAGATCCTCGGAAAAATGTAAGAATTCTATGATATCCTCAGGAAGAATAAGAAGTTCGAATGGGGAGCAAAGCATGAAGCAGCCTTGCAGGATTTGAAGCGATATCTCTCTACTGCACCTCTATTGATGAAGCCTGAAAATGGTGAACCACTATCCCTATACCTCGCAGTATCAGAGAATGCTGTAAGTGACGTCCTTGTAAAGGATCATGAAGGTCAGCAATATCCTGTTTATTATGTTAGTAAAAGTCTGCTAGATGCTGAAACTAGATATTCTCATTTAGAAAAATTGATACTGGCATTAGTTATGGCATCAACGAAGCTTAGACATTACTTTGAAACACATAGGATTCATGTTAAAACTAATTATCCTATTAAAAATGTGCTTAGGAAATCAGAGATGTCCGGTAGGATGGCTAAGTGGTCAGTGAAGTTGAGTGCTTATGACTTAGTATATGAACCTAGAAATGCGATAAAGTCTCAGGCTTTAGCTGACTTTGTGGCTGATTTCAGTAGTGACATTCAGGATGAGGTAGACCTAGAAGTCCAACAATTAGGAGAATCTTCAGGATCCTGGACATTATATACTGATGGTGCATCTAATGTAAGAGGTGTAGGTTTAGGTATACTACTAAAATCGCTACAGGGGGACATAATACCCCAGGCTATTAGGTGTGAATTCCCTGCTACCAAAAATGAAGCAGAATATGAAGCTTTGATTGCAGGATTAGAATTGGCTAAGAATATGAGTATCAAGAATTTGCAAGTATATGTTGACTCCTTGTTAATTACTAATCATTTTAATGGATCCTATGCAGTCAAGGGTGAGAAATTAATCGAATACCTCGGTATTGTCAAAAAATTAGCAGGATATTTCGATATTTTTACACTTGAACAGATACCAAGGGAGGATAATGCTGAAGCAGATGCCTTAGCAAACTTAGGATCATCAGTCAGGATACCGGAGGGAACCCAAATACTGATACTTCATATCCTGTATCCTGCTATGGATCCCTTCAAAGCTCAGGATAAAGAGGTAACAAGCATCCAGGATTCTGGTCATGATCCTGAGAAGGATACTGGATCCTGGATGACTCCAATCATAAGATATCTCAAGGAAGGATACATTCCTGAAGACGAAAATCCTAAGGCATTTAGGATGAAGGTATCACGATTCACCATTATGAATAATATTTTGTATAAGAAATCTCTTGCAGGTCCATACCTAAGATGCTTGAAGGATCCTGAGGCCATGGAAGTGCTTCAGGATATACACGAAGGGGATTGTGGTAACCACACTGGGGGCAGGTCATTGTTCTCCAAAGTATTAAGGACAGGATATTATTGGCCAACGATGAGGAAGGATGCTGCAGAATATGCTCGAAGGTGTGATGCATGTCAAAGACATAGTAATATACTACATCAATCAGCTGAACCACTATATCCTGTAGCGTCCCCTTGGCCGTTCATGAAATGGGGGATGGATATAGTAGGGAAGTTACCAAAAGCTCCGGGAGGAAAAGTCTTTATGCTAGCAATGACGGATTATTTCTAAGTGGGTTGAAGCTGAAGCATTTGTCCAAGTTAGAGACCAAGAAGTAGTATCCTTCATAAAGAGGAATATCCTGACCAGGTTTGGAGTACCAGCTGAAATCATTTGTGATAATGGGTCCCAGTTTATAAGCAAGAGGACTACTGACTTTTGCAAGATTTGGGGAATCAAAATGATTACGTCTACTCCGGTGCATCCTCAAGCGAATGGACAAGCAGAATCCTCAAACAAGATAATTGTCAACAACTTGAAGAAAAGATTAGGGGCTAAGAAAGGAAGATGGGCAGAAGAATTACCCTTTGTTTTGTGGGCTGATAGAACGACGGTAAAAAATGCAACTGGTCAAACCCCGTTTTCCTTAGTATTTGGAGCAGAAGCAGTGATCCCGACAGAAATGGTGATACCCACAGCAAGATCCAACCTCCGGAATCCTGAGCAGAATACTGAAGTTTTATGCCAAGAGCTGGATACTATTGATGAGACAAGAAATGCAGCACGACTAACAATGGCGGCATATCAACAAAGGATATCCAGAACATACAACAGGAATGTAAGGATTAGAAGGTTCAAAGTTGGAGATTGGGTGTTAAGAAAAGCTTTTCAGAATACTACCAATCCTGCTGATGGAAAGTTGGCCCCGAAATGGGAAGGACCGTATGAGATTGAATCAGAATCAGGAAAAGGTGCATACCGACTCAAGGATATGGAGGGGGATATGCTGCCGAGATCTTGGAATGCTATACACCTTAAGCTTTATTTCAAGTGAGTTTAGAATTTAATTTCTAACTCAGGAGGGTATGAATTCTATCTCTTTTAATTGTGTTTGGTTTAATTTATTCTTTGAAACCCAATACTGACTTAAGCATCGAAGGGGTGTTAGCCAAGCTAACACCCACCTTAGTTTTGAAATGTTTTGCAGTATATGCTTCGGGATGTAGCTCCAGGATACACACTCAGGATGCTTCGGAAGATTAGAGGATTGGCCCTCTCTCTCACGTATAAGGTATCCTGATCCCTTCACAGGTTTAAAGGTATTCACCTTTCATCCGAATTGGGTTTAAACACCCCGCCTGGAGCGCAAGTTATTCGGGAATAGTTCAAGGTGGCGGGACCAGTCCATGTAAAAGTGGCTGACAATTTCGTTACTGTTGGCTATATCCTGAATCCTAAAGGTATATAAGGATTGATCACCCTCTCTCACGAAAGGGTATTTTCATACTCTCTAAGGTTTAAAGGTTTTCACCTTTCTAAGTCTTGGAGTTTATACACTCCCGCCTGTAGCGCATGAGAATTTGGGATTATCCCCAGGATATTAAGGATTTATCTCCAGTACATTCTTGGGTTTTACCCCTGTAACGCGAAAAATTGTCTATAATTGGAACTGATATCCAGAAGATTTCTAAGTACTTGAAGACATTGTACACAGGGGACATTCCTACTGAGGCAACGATGTAAAGCTCAAAGGATGAGGCTCGGACCTAATACACTATGTATCTCAAACAGGGAACATCTTGGTACAAGGAATTGCAAAGGGATTGAAGTTTGAGAATAGGATGATACCCTATTCCTGGTATGATCTTTCCTTTGTAAATGCTAATTTTTGACAACACTATGTTTGACAAAAGATTAAACATCCTGATTAGGATAACTTGTAGGAATATATCTTCAAAATATACATTTTCGAAATACTTTTCAAGATATTTGGTAAAGATATTTGAAGCTGGTACTGGTTTGAAACTTTGATCAAACAAGTATCATCAAAACAGGTTTTAAACTATGTTTTAATTTACTTTAAAGGTGATTGAATCACTGAGTATATTTTGCAAAACTAAGGTCTGTAATAAGAAAGACAGGAAATGATAGCAAAAAAATGAAAGATGAAATTATTGGAAATAAACGGTACTAGTTGATAACCAAAGGCTTCGTCCTGAAACCTAGGACCCATCCATCTTCGGCTATCAAATTGTTTTATTACGGAAATGAAAATTGTTCATAAAACATAAGATTGTTCAAACAAAAGGAAATGAGTTTTAGGGGGCAATGCCATTTGCGTTCGCGGTAATTTCAGCAGCACCCGTCTCAGGATCCGCCTCAACATCCCTCTCAGCATCGTTAGCTTTTTCAGCTATTTTGGAAGATCCTTCGGCAGTAGGTGTGGTAGAAATGCCATCGAGATTCTTTAACTTCGTTTCCCAGGCACCAACGTCCCAAGAAGGGCATTCAAAACCTAATGTTTTGGCTTCATGGGCCATCTTCAGCCTGGCCTGGAGAAGAGTAGTGACGACGGAACTCTTAAGGCTATCTCGGTAGCTGACCATATCCTGTTCATGTTGCGCGTGGGCAGCTTCAAGATCGGCTTGGGCTTCAAGAGTAGCTTTGTTGAGAGCAGTCTGGTGTTCTTGATTCATAGCCTTGAACTTCTCCTTGTAGTGACGAGATTTGGCGGCTGCAATCATGCCTTGATCGGAGATCGTGACTTCTGCTTCCTTCAACTTGGACTCAAGTGTCTTGTTAAGCTCGCAGGATTCTTGATGTAGGTGAACCAAGCGTTCGAGACCCTGCGAAAGTAAGAGCACATGTATTGATTTTGATAAATCTTTATAAATGATATAAGCTGCAGGATGTGGTTTGAGAATACTAACCTAGTTAAGAAAGGAAGTCATAAACCCGCTAGCTTCGATGAACCCGTGCTTTTCATAGGGAAAAGTGTCAGAGATGACGGGGGAATCGGGCTCTTTCCTTTTACGAGAACTGGAACTCCGGGGCTTGGTAGTTGACGAAGGTTTGGTGATGACAATGGCTTTGGAACCACTGGGTTTGGATGAGGCTGTGACCTTAGGATTGGGCTCCTTCTTGATCTGAACCTGGTCAGAATAGCTGTCCAACTCCTCGAGATCAAAGACTTCTGGGATCTTAGCCGATGCTGCATAAAGGAAAAAGTTTTACATTATTATTACTCTTCATTCTATTATACTAACTATTCTGAAAGTAGTCCATACCAGACATTTCAGATGACGAGTATTGACTGGAACTTGGGATGTGTGTGGTGAAACTCCTATCTATTGCAGGTAATCGATAAATAGTATTGATTCTTTTCTCTGATTCGGCGGTAGGGGGAGCTACTTCCTTGAAGTTTACTGCATAAGAATCAAAAATAAGGATATTAGCAAAGGTTAAAAATCTCAGGGTACATGAGAATATTTATGACCCTACCGGTGGTTAACCACTCCACCGGAAAGCTGGCACCCTCAGCAATGGAGTCTCGTATGACGAAAAAGAACTTGCGTTGCCATCCGTCCTCATTTTTAGTAGCTTTAAGAATAAGGGGTTTGTTGGAAGTCGAAAAAAGAAAAAATCGGCTAGAACCGTGAGACCGGAGGCGATAAGAGATTGGCAGGTCCTCGATGCAAAGGTCGGGACAGTGAAGGTTTTTGATTTGGTTAAGTACGATTAATACTCTCCAAATCATGGGCATGGTTTGAGCAAAAGAGATGCCGGTGGTCCGAAAGAATTGCATTATGAACTCGGGAAAGGGGTACGAAGACCCAGTGAAAAAGGGTATGCTGGAAAGCAAATCCAATCTTTGGAAGAAACATCCGATCGAATTGACCGATCGAATGGTCTAAAGACTGTGTTATCGGGAAAAGCACCGGAGGCTCTCAAAGCCGCAATGTCCGCATTATCAAAGGCACAGACTTCTTTCTCGGGATTTCTGAGAAGATTCTGTTGGGTAAAAGTCTCGGATGATTCACCGGTTTGGGAGTGAGTCCTGGTGGCCATGGCAGATGAAAGAAAAATTGATAAAAGATGAACAAGAAGAAGGGATTACCTGGAGACTCTTATTGAAGATATTTGCTTTCCAAACAAGAAGAGAGAACATATAGGGGCATTACGGATCTCCATCGAGTTAAAAGCGCGTTGGAGGTTATGATGTGATTTTGACCGTCGTCTAGGTTTAACTGCTTTAATTTATGAGATAAAATTTTTAAAATATATCCGTTGGATTAGTATACCAACAGATATATTTGGGGACAATTGTTATGGGTCATTTTCTGAGCGTACATATCTTGATCAATATCCTGCTTCTAATTGTTTATTTGTGACCAGGATACTGCACGGGGATATTGCTAACATCCTGGGCGGTATCCTGGGGTTGATTGAATTGACCAGTGCAGGTTAAACGCTGGGGTTTGTTAACGGTCAGATGGACTTCTTCTCCTTGAGACTCGGGCAAAACAGTTGGGAGAAAGACGTTGAAGCCGGAAGATGTGGATTACAACGTTCACATGTGGAATATTCGCCGGATCCCGGAATAATAGGATAGTTGGTTGTTTTCTTTTTACTATAAATAGATTGATCGGATCAGATTAAGGCACATACACCCATTCACACACTTCGCTCTCTAGTTTCTAGCAATCATTACACACGAACACTTGTACTCAAATCTCATTGTAACACTTAGTTGATCCGTATCATATCCTGCACTGTATCCTGAAGTTTGAAGCAATAAGAAGAACAAGGCAGCTGCGATTGTCAGCTCCTGAGGTTTTGTGCCAGCGATCTAGATTGATCAAGGGCTTTCCTCGTACATCACGTGTCAACCTTTACTTTTCTGCTCATTGTTTGATCACAGATATAGCTCTATATCTTGAGCCGTATCCTGAATATTGTTTTTCTAAACAACTTAACCAACATATTTTCAACACACTTTTTAGCACACTACCTCACTTAACTAATTTGATCACTTAATTGCTTCGGTAATTTTTGACCAAAACATGCAGTATATAAAAACAAAAATCTAACATACAGTTACAAATATAACATCTTCAATATGTATAATACAAAGTAATCGTTTACTCTAAGACATGAAATAAGTAAAATTCTTCAAAATAAGACATAAAAAACACAGTGGCCTATAATAAATGGATTTAAAAACATTACAAACAATTGTTTCTTAAAAATATAACTTCTTCTTCAATATCAACAACCAAATCAAAATCGACAAATCGATTGCAACATTTAATCAAAAGATAATAAACAAACTTCAACATCAGAATTTTTGAATCATACCTTTAACATGTCTATTATCATATATTGCATGTAATACATCAAAATAACACATATCGTTGAACTAATCACATAAACAAACAGCCGAATATGATAAATAGATCTACAAACATCAATAGAAAACAAAATCCACAATGGAAGAAGAGAACTTCAAAACTAACAGTGGATTGCAAGATTTAAGAAAAACAGTACAATAAAATTCAGAATTGAAGTTATTGAATCATACCTTTATGATCCGATTGCTTGAACAAGATGAAGATGATGTAACCGATGAAGAAGATGGAGGTTATTGGGAAGTGGGAGAAGATCGTTGAATATAGAGAAGACATATGATGTTAGAAGATTTTGTGCAAAAAATAATAAAACAATTATATATCATTCTTTATTTTCGGGTCGGTATAATACAACATGGATCCGCGAGAAATTTATATCCATGTGTATTATTAAAATGTTTTTACATGACATTATTAAAACATTTGTTTTTATGTATATTAGTTACATAATTGATTATTTAAAAAAATCAAATCATAAAAATACAATCAAGATTCCATTACTAAAAGAATTACCATATTTATTATCTAATTGCCCCAGTTTGATCTTCTATATAAATAAATCTATAAAGCATATGAAATTATTTGTTTAAATTTTTTTACATAATGGGTTATCTTCCTTTTGATGTTATACTTTTTCAAATTTTAATAAGGCTCAATAATAGATCTATTGATCGCTGCAGATGTGTATGTAGAGAATGGCGACATGGGCTATCATCATGGGAGTTTGTGTGGCGATACTATTATGAAAATTATCTGGCAATATAGTATTGTTGTGTTTTACTTATCTTTAATTTAAAATACTTTTTATCAAACATTCTTTTTATTAATTCTAAATTATTTATCTTTTATGAACGCAGGAAAAACTATTGGAGGATAGCCCGTCGTTGGATAATGTAGTTTATGAAGAACATTTTTCTCCTGAAATTAAATACAATTAGTATTTTCGAACAATTGAGTTACGGGTTGTTTGTTTAGAATAATAAGTCTTTCCTTTTTTTGAATAATAATTTTAGTGTTTATGTTTTTTGTTTTCAACACAAACATTTGTAATATACTTTCAACAAATCATTGAAAAAATAATTAGTCAACCCAGTTATACAATGAAGGTCAAACAACCTATTGAGCATAAGAATAAACGTGCACTATATTTACAAAGAAAAAAAAAACCCAACTAATTACATTATCCCATTAGTATTCTTTAAATATATGCATATATATTTAACGATAACATAAAAGTAAATTCCGACTATAAATTTTACTTAATCTAAAATATAAATTTCGATATTTAAATATATAAGGAAGTTATTAAATTTAAGTTAAAAATTATTGAGTATATAAAAATATTGAGTTATAGTTTGTTAATTATTATAATATAGGTTTTAAATTTATAAAAAATACTAAAAGTTACTTTCATGTCTTATAAAATCCATGGTTTATTACTTCAATTTTAAAGTTGATATTCTTGAATATAGAATTAATATGAATTTGATTTTCTTGGATTAATTCCAAAAACTAATTTTCGAACTTCCAAAACAATTTAAATATCACTTTAAATTAAACAACTTCCAAAATTAAAAGTTTATTATAATTATTTAAATATATGCATATACATGTTAGCGATATCATAAAATTAAATTCTGGCCGTAAATTTAGTTAATATAAAATGTAAATTTTGGTTTTTTTAAATATGTTATGACTATTAAATTTAACTTAGAATTTATTAAGTATATAAAAAGATTTAGTTACACTTTGTTAATTATTATAATATTCATTTTAAATTTCTAAAAATACTAAAAGATTCTTTCAATACTTTTAAAGTTTATAAATTAAGTGTATTAATTTTCGAGGCTTGGATTAATTCCAAAAACAGAATTGTCAAACTATTTCTAAAAAAATATATATATATATTTAATATAAAATTTAGAAATCCAAACATAAATACAATCTTCTTAGTATTTATTTTATATATATTTAGATTATATCCTAATATATCAATTTAAATGAAACAACTTCCTAAATTAAAACGTTAATATAAATACATGTTCAAAGTTGTTAGAAATTTATACATTAGAAGAGAAAAATCTTTATTTGAGATTGAATTTGAGAAGGTATGAGTTTATATTTTTTTTACTCTAATCTACAAGAACTCTATTAATTTATTAAAGCCAGTTTTTAGTTTCTTTTGTACATATAAAATTAACTTTTCGTTTATATTTTTGTAGATGTCAAGTGATGAATTTATCATAAAGACTCCTTTGAGAAATATATATGATCTTTGGCAAATTATGAAGGTTTGTATATATTTGTATAATGGCAAAAGTCGAATTTTTTTTCTTTAAATTAACGATTTTCATAAATTTAAATTTATACAGCCTCAATTTGTTATCATACTTGGTACTATTAAGGCTATAGATAAGCATTTTGGTTGGCACTATATGGAGTGTCCTAAATGTTTAATGGAGGCGGGTACAGATTTTATAGACTGCCCGAGTTTGGAGGAACATTTTTTTCATGTGTGCAAGAACCTTAATTGTGATGAAAGTGTTATATATCCAGTTCCAAGGTAATATAATCATTTTTTCTATTTTAATATTTATATGTTTTGTAAAACAATCAATTTTTATATATGTATGATTCTATTTAACTTAATTAGATTCAAAATAAAAGTTCAAGTGGAAGACAATAGTGATGATGTTCCACTAATATTATTTTATCCTCTGGTTGATGAAATCAACGAAAAGTTGTTCTCAAGTCGGCTGAACAATTGTTTCAAGAAAATACAACACCTGTATGTATAAATAATTTTTTCTTTGTCTATTTTTTTTCATTATATTTCTAAAAATTTCTTATTAATTTTATCATACAATATTTTGATTCATAGGTTGTTGAAAAAGTAATGTTTCCCGTGGATTTAAACAAGTTGATTGGAAAGATGTTTGCCTTTAAAATTGAGATAACAACTTATAATCTGACTAACTTTGATGAGATGTATTTTGTCTCGAACTTGACTGATGATGAGTCAATTATTAATGAGCTCAAAGAAAAGATGAAGATTACTGAGGTATTTTTTTTTCAATACATGATTCATATTAATACATTAATATTTACATTATATTTAATTCTATTATTATTTAATTCATTTTCACATTTGTTTTAGGTAAATGATAAAGAATTTATCAAAAAGAAAAGTCACATTCCAAGTGTGAAGGACGATGATGGTAACACCAGTTGTGATACCAATAAAATTAACAAACGTACATTGGATGACGTCTACATGTCTTCAACTTTAAGTAGTTTCAAGGCTTTGGAGAAAGTTAGCAAGAAATAAAATTAGCTCATATTTCTATTAATTTAAATCAGTTGTTATGATTTTTACGTTTTTAACAATGGTATTTTGGATTTTTAGTATGTTTGATGTGGTTATTTGATCGTTATATGTTTTTTTTTAATATCTTATTAATAATATAAAAGGTATTGTTAATTCAGATTTTATATCGGTTTACAAAACAACTATTAATTCAGATGTCAATATGAATTAAAAGATAATAACTTTTACATGAAAAATATCAATACACATGTAAACAAACTTAGGATACTGATGAAACAAAAAAAAAAACAAATTATTGTCAAAATGAAAGAAGATATTAACGACTTTTAGTGTGTTGTTTGTGTACATTTTATAATCGAAATCTAACTTCTTCTAACCTGGGATGTTCCCGGGTGATAGCCTAGTATAATGTATATAAATTGACTTTTTGATTGCATAAATTAGAAAGTATAAATATATTAAAGTTTAAACCATTAAATAATTAAATTTTTTTTGATATACAGTATAAATCATGATGTATATCAAATTGATTTTTTTATTTTAACGTTTCAGTTTTAAAATTTTAAAATATTTGTGGCTGTTTTTTTTTATATTTTAATAAAACATTGTTAAGGTTGTTTTATTTAAATTTGGAAAGTAAAAAACAGATTTTCAAACTTATATATGGAAGTTTTTTAAAAATCGTTGCTGACATATAATATTTTGTATTTAAACAATGATATTTCAAAACCATTACAATCATGCCATATTTAATTAATCAATTAAATTTAATAAAAAAACGAAATTAACTACAACCTATTACCAAAAAAACCAAACAACCGTTTCCTAAATTTTATGGCATGATTAAATTTTCTTTGTTTGTTCACAAACTTAAATTTTCAACCTTCTTACACTTTAAGTTTACCTTTTAAATATTAAATTTGATGTATGTTATGTGGTTATTTTTTGGGTGGTATTGCATTTTGTGTTGTTTTCATCCATTGATTTAGAGTGTAGATTTAGCATTTTTATTCAATAAATCTTATATATGTTTTTTGTCAATTTTTATTGTATCTGTAAGTTGTTTTAAATAATTGATTTTTCTTTCATTTTTTTAGGTATTGAATAAAAATGTTGCCTAATCTTTTTGAGATTTGTAGTTTTTTTAGAAATGTCAATCCATTTCTAAAAATACTAATTTGTTAATTCGATAACAATTTTTTATATTACTCAACTGATTTTTCTTCTTGACAAAAACAACTAAACGAAATTTGTATATATATATATATTCACTTAATTTATTCATTTTATTCACTTACAAATCATTTTCTAACTTCATTCATCTCTTAATCAATGGATGAAAACAGTGTTACTTTCTTAAACAATCTTGATTGGAGATCCAAGCTGTTTACCATCAAGGTCAATGTGTTAAGACTTTGGATTCGTGTGAATCCAAAGAGAGAAGTAAAAACCCTTGGTATTGAGATGGTGGTCATGGATGAGCAGGTATGTTTGAATGTCATTTGCTTTCTAAAATGTAGGTTAATTTTTATATTGTTGTTTATACTAACTACTTTTAATTTGTGTTTTTGATTAGGGGACCCGGATGCAGGCTACTGTTTGGAGCAAGTTTATGAAAAAACATGAAATTTTGCTTAATGAACATGAGCGTTGTTACATATATAAATCTCAACTTTCTGTCATTAAGTCAAATTTAAAACACTTAGAGAAGGAACATGCTATTAGCTTAAACTTTGATACATCGGTTAAAAAGTGTGAGAACTTTTATGGAAGTGTATATGGTATTCGGTTAGCATCGTTTGAGTCCATAAAAGCCGGTGAAGTCAATGTCAAGTATCGACTTGGTTTGTACTTCATAATATATAACAACTACATCATAAATTAAAAAATATATAAATATAGATTACATATGTTTTAATTTTTGTTTTTTGTGCTGATTACATTTGTTTTTAATTAATTTTTTTTTTAGATTTTATTGGCTATGTAGATGAGTGGTCTGAACCAGAAGTGACCAAAATGAAGATAAGAAAAGATAGCAAATACATGAACATGCAATTGCTGGATGAAGAGTCTGTTTATTAAATGCTAATTTAATTTCATTACAATTTAAGTATGATATATGTTTTTTACATGATAACCTTATATGTGTTTAATTTATATTTATGTAGGGGAATCAAGTTAAAGTGCACTTTATGGGATGAGTATTGCGATCAGATATTTGGTTACATTCAGAGTCATAAAGAAGAAGTTCATGTTGTTCTGCTTGTGCAGTTTGGTAGTTTCAACAAGTATAAAGGTATTCACTGTTTATAAACTTTGTGGATTTTATATAAATATTTATAAGATTTACGAAATTGAATATCTTAATCTCTTATCTGAATTTTTTTACACCGGGAAGATAATGCTATCTAATGCTTTCCAAATAACCAGGCTGTTTATCAATGCTGACATAGAGGAGATTCGGTCATTTAGAACAAAGTAAACAGTTTATAAAATAAATAGGAACTACTTATTGATGTTTTATAACATTTTTTTGCTTATATTATTTTAACCAGGTTTGTTGAGAAGATATGTAAAACAGCGTCTAATGGTCAGAAATCTATTGGTTGATCTGGAAACATCAGTCTTGCGGATGACTTTTTATTCAAGCATCCTTTTTCCAATTTCCTTGATATTACGCCGTTGGATAAGGTGTGTGTCTACTTTTTAAAAGTAGAAATAAATACATTAAACAAAATTGTTTATAATATTTATATTTGTAAATCTATTTACTTACATTTAATTTCAGCTATGTGAGCTCATAGTTCATGGTACGATGATGAGTGTGGATGATAAAGATGATTGGTACTACCTTGGTTGTGATGAGTGCAATCGGAAGGTGGAGACAACATTTGTCATTGAGGAAGATTGAGGAAGCTGAAGACGGTGCTGAGGAACCAAAGTGATTCATGGTTGAAGTATTTTTAACAAAAACAATTTATCTTTTTTCGAATATTGCTGCTTTGGTTTGGTTTGTGTGTTTGATTGGTTTGGATTGATTTGTGATGGTTGGATGGTTTGTTTTTTTTTTAAATACATGGTTAGTTGGTTTTTTTATCTGAAACATATGGTTTGTTGGTTTTAATTGTTGGTTTGGAATATTTCGTATTACCTATACTCTTTTAACTTTTATCTTTATCTTTGTTTTATTATTTTGCATCTATAAAATGTTTCCTAAAACATTTGTTTATTTTTTTGTAATTAGACATTTTTAAACTCTTAATATTTTTTAATATTTAACTTGCAAATAAAGATTTCAATATTCTAATTCTCTAATTTAATTTAATTTCTAAAATATTTATATAGATTTTAAAAGTATATTTTTCTAATCCCCATTAATTTATAAAATATAATTTTGTTTTTTTTGAAAACCCCTCAACTCTTTTAAGATTTAGTAAACACTTAAATTGGTATGATTTTCTTTCCTTTTTAAAGTTTTATAATCGAAAACTTATATTTTTTAACAAAAAAATCGGGGCCTTTTCAAAAATGATATAATAATATTAATAATATCAACTTGTGCCTAATTGAACAAACCAAAAAAACCGAATTCAAATTCAAATATTGTAATTCTATTTTAAATGTTAATGTAGATTCGTTTTATGTAAATTGTTTCCATTTTTATGTAATAAATGATGTTTTATCTTACTAAATCTTCTAAAAATAACAATTTACAAAATATTAATAAAAAAACTATATGTGAACCGAAAATACTATATTTTAAATTCCATAAAATGATTTAATTTAAATAACATACTATATTAAACTCATATCACAATTGAATGTTATTTTTATTAATTTTATTTTTTTAAATATCCAAATAATGGACGAAAAATTCTGAAACAATAACTTATATATTTTGAGATCTTCATTGTTTTACATTATTTTATACCTACATAATATTTAAAAAAGTATACATATTATGATATTAAGTTAATAATATTTTTTAAATCTCATAATAATGTAAAACATTCTATACATGATCGATTCTATAATTAAATATCTTGATTGTTATATATAACATCATTATCCTTCTTGCAAATCATTCATTCAATAACATCTTAGAAATTCATATTAAGGTATTACTCTTATAATGTTCATCATATCAAATATTTTTAGATAAACACAGATATCACAACTCCTTTTCATAATGTACTGTTTTTGTTAAAAAGATTATTTTTGATGTGTTTTTATAGTGTTTTAGATATTATTGATACAATGGTTGAGCTTCCTTTTCACTTGATACTTTTCCACATTTTAATCAAGATCAATACGAAATCAATACATCGTTTCAAGTCAGTATCTAAACAATGGCATGATGGCCTCTCATCTTCTGAATTTGCTTTCAAACGTGGTTGTTATGTTGAAGATTATCTGGTAGTATTTGTTGTGTTATAGTATTTACATTAAAAGACAATTAATTTTGTTAACAAGTTTTTATGCTTTTAATGTCATTTGATGATCATCTTTTTTCAGGAAATGCTACAAGACCAAGGTGTGTTCATTACTTCGTCTGTTTTGATGGAATTGTGGCCGCGTGAACTCATTCAGCTTTATAAGTTTGATCATCAACATTTACCTCAAGAAAATTCAAATGTTTTGGAGGAGACGGTGATGTTTGAAAATGTCGAACGTACTGTTTATCAATTTTATGATTATGACAATTAGCAGCTTTTGTTCACGTCAAATAGTATGGTTTTTGCCTATTGGTTAATCGTACTTTATATATAGATTCTATCATAAGTTTATTGTTTGCCGTACTTTTCTATTTCAAATCATCGCTACATTGTTCTTACTTATAATCAAAAGTAAAGTATTCATCATATTAAACATCATTTAAGTAAATTGTTTGATTAGTGCCAACTGTATTATTTCATTAAATTTATAATAAACTGTATTTTTTTTTAAAAAAAATTTACGTAAAATTAAAAGTTAATATGATTTGTTTCCTTTTTTAAATTGTATAACTGATAATAAATATTTTTTTAAGAAAAACGTTCCATTTAAATCAATTTAATGTTTTTCTAACCTTCATTGAATATCTACAATTGTAAATTTTATTTTCAATATGCTACTATTTTATACATAAAAATGTTTGGTTAGTGAAATAAAAATTTAAAAAGGAAATAAAATAAATTTTGTACAATGAAATAATTAAAATGTTTTTTGATATACAGTTTAAATAATGATGTATATCAAATTGTTTTTTTAATTTTAATGAACATTCTTAAGGTTGTTTTATTTAAATTTGGAAACTTCAAGCGGTAATTCGATCTGTTCTTCTTCTTTTTGATCTATTCATAGTGGGTGTTTGGGATTCCTTCTCAAAAGTGACTTATTAACTTATATAAGTTAAAAGTGAGAAGTTAGAAATTCTAACTTCTCAAAAATGACTTTTCAAGACACAAAATCCTTCAAAATAAGCTAACCCAAACACTCAAAAAATAACTTATTAACTTTTATAAGTAAATAAGTTATAAGTTGCTCCAAAATAAGCTAACCCAAACACCCCCATAACCTTCAAATCTTTTTATTTTTATGCTTTGTACACTGACTTTCAATTGATGAATAGGCTCTATTAATGAACAAACCCTAATCTTTAACCTTCGTATTTTCTCACATCCCAGATCGATATCTAATTCATCTTCTCCATGTTAACACTCGCAAACCCTAGATCTCTCTCTACTGACGCAACGATTGAAGGTTAGAACTATTTTCACTTCTGCTCATACATAGATCGGTTTGAAGAGGAAATCCAATCTTCTACTCACATAATTTGCAAATATTGGTAAGTTTATGTTTCTTATCTTTTGTTTATTTTCCTATCTGTAATCTGTAACTCAAATCATTCATCTCTTTAACGATTGGTTTTGAATGTTTTGAATGACTGAGATCTTGAATTAGGGCTGAAATTGTGTTTTTAGTGCCTTTTTGCCGTGATTCGTTTTGTTAAGGTATGTCATATGTTCTGTTTTCTCATTCATTTGTTCATATATCATCAATCTGTTTTGACCTGATTCCGTCTCTTTATCTATGTGTTTGTTATCGATAATTTTATTTTTGATATTTTTAACACATTTTCTTTAAAAGTTTGCCTTGTGGATGCTCATGGTATGTTTGATATTAATGGATCTATTTTGAAAACCCTTTTAATCTACTGATTTGCAGGGGGATCTCATGGTTCGTTTCATGGCACCCTTATAGTGATACCATCATGTGTTTAGGGATTGCATGTCAAGCCAAAAGTTAATGGATTTTATTCATGAGCAATTGATATCGGTAAGTTTGAGATAACTCATGTTGCCCTTTAAGTTACATCAGGTTAGAGGTGACGTTGTTTGATGACAGTGTGATTCATCTTAAATTTGATGATTGTCATATATGTTGTGTTGCAATGATGTTCGAGGGTTAGTTAAGGAAAACAAATATCGGTTAAATTGTTTGTAGATTGGTATGAACTGGCATAAATTTACCAAAACTTGAGAGCATGATTTATGTCATCAATTTCAATTTCTGACTGCTCTAAATGCCAAATTTTTTTGTTTTGAGGTTTTGCCCTTCTATAAATGCCAACTTTATATGGCCGATTCTGAAAAAAAAATCTGAAATGTCGACTTAATGTTGTGTGTTGCATATTTACTCTGTCAGAAATGTTGTTGACTTTGATGAAACATATATGTTTTGTATGTTTCGTATTTGGCCGACCAATAAAAATGTTCAGGGAAATTTTCAAATTGTTTACTACTTAATATAAATTTAGTTTTTTTCTGTTATGTTGATTTCTGATGACTACAAAGTAATTGGGATATGACTCGATTGCTATTTGTGGTACAATTTGAATAAATTTAATATTTTATCTAATTAGAAGTGTTCACTTTTATATAATTTAATTACCTTTTTGTAGTAATTTGCTTAATTTTAGAAATTACAGTTCTAATTCGGAGATTTTGATTACATGTAGTGTTTTCACAATCTATACTATTCATTAAAGGAGATTAGAGGATGACCTCGATTTGTGTACGTGTCACGTTCTTAGCTATTAAGGAAGAGAGGAAGACACAAAGGATGTGTCAAACACAGTTTAGATGATACATGTTCAAAGTAATAAGAAGAAACCCTCTGTTGAAGAAGCAACCAGTGAGAGTGTTTTGCTGGAAACATGTAGGGGTCGGTGACTTTGTCGAGGAGTGTCAGGAAATGCGAAGTGATAGCATTTCCTGAAACTCCTCGACAATGTCACCGACCCCTCTTAAAAATTCCATCAAAACTCTCTCACTGGTTGCTTCTACAATAGAGGGTTTGTGACGACCCGAAATCTCATTATCCTTTTCTATGTAGAACTTGCTGTCACGATTCGTTTTATGTCGTAACTTGAGTGCGTTATGTGAATGGTTGAAATGTTCATTATGTCTAAGCCCATAATTGAGTTGTTAAATGTTTAGTAGTAACATGTTTAGGCTTTGCATTAATTGGTTGCACACACTCGGATCACTCATAGTCAGCCCATATGCTCATACATCTTATTCGACCCATACACACATGCATCCTATTTAAATCCAACTAGCCGAAACCCAAAGCCCAATTTGGTTTACTTATGTAGTCATGAGGGTTATAAGGGAGGTTTTAGTGACTTTAGGAATATACGTAAACTATGATTTGGAAAGATAGCAAACCCTAATCACCCTCTTCCATTCCCTCAAGCTCGACGGCAAACCCCCCACCCCCACACCATCGAAGACATCATTTTGTTCGAGCCAACTGATTGGTTAGTAGATTCGTATTTGTATTATTCCTTATTTGTTTATTCTTGATTACTTGTGAATTCGATTTAACATATTTGTATGTATACGTGTGATGTTGGTGTATTTGATTATGCTTGGATCGATAATTATGTTAATAAAAGGATAGTGAAGTGATTTAGACTTGCACGATAAATAACTATTAATTGAAGTTGTTCGATTTGTGTGTATATAGGATAATAAGTATGACTTAGGGTTCTTACTATATTATGATTAATGTATCACATGGTTTGAATGTATTGTCTGCCGTCAAACAGTATAGTGTCACATGGGCCATTCAAATTACGCACTCAATATTTGGCTAAAGACCACTCAAATGTATTTGATTGGGCCGCACGAACACATCATATGAATGTCTTACCTTCGGATTCTATTCAAGGTTGCTTAAACACTCCAAGGACTATAAAGTCATGATTACGATTATGGCATAATCTTCAGACATGATATCAAATCAGTCATTCAGTGATTTTTCTTACCTTTGAATTAATGCTCAAGATGTGGACTCTGTCCATACCACAACCAAACAAAAAAAAATAATACAACTTAATTATTTTATAATGGCTATGCTAGTTATAGGGTATGATGATGAGTGCATAGCATGTGACTTTGAAACCCAAAAAGTATTGACTTGAGTTTCAGTTTTGTCGAGTAGCATAGGATAAATGCTATTATTGTAATTTGTTGATTAGCTGGGTAGTATGCATGAGTTTGACTATAGACTAAAGTACGAATGTATGTATATATAGCTGATCAGCGGACATGAATAATTTAGGAAAATGGATGTTTGTTTGCTAGGACCTCATGCAATAAATAAATTAAGGATGGGTTCTCGGTTATATGTTGTAGGTTCGTATCAATAGCGACGGAGGTGACCTTATGTGGATAGTCGATGGGGTGAATTATATGTGACAAGAATTCAGTGTTCTGTTGTTGGTTCTGTTAGACACTCGTTGATATATAGAATTTTCTGTGTGGGCTTTGAATTGTTGGAATTATAATCATGAGTATGAACATTGGTGCTAATCTGATGATATGTTTATGTTGTATGTAATTTCTTCTTGATGCGTTTAATAAACCAACAGTGCATGAGGATTTATAATTCATGAAACTGGAAAGTATAGTGGGATAAAAGGGGTTAGAACAAAAAGGTAAATAATCTGGATTGGCCCGGGTATCGGGGCTTTGTGTGGGCTACACAGCAATCATCAAATGAAATAATTAACGGTTGGGTGAGGGGGGAGTAAATGACTGCTTAGCTCATTACGTAGCCCACACCATTGTGATCATTGGGTCTGGTAGCGAGTTGGGCCACTTTCAGAATGGGTCGCATATAATTCAGGGTTACATGGGTCGTGTGTTTGGGGTTGGGCCGTATACTAGTTAGTAGGTCGCGAAGATGAACAAATCATGCACTCTGGTTGGGCTTGACATAATTGAGCCGAGCAACATTAACGAGTAGCACTCGAGTCATACACTAAACTGTTTGGGCCGCACTTTCATGTGAATCACAAATTGCTAAGCGTTAAAATAAAACAAGCCGTATGATAGAAACTTGTAACGTGTATATGCATAGGGCAAAATACTTGCTGCAACTTGTGTGGTAATACGGGTTATACTTGTTGCTACGTGCGTAATGTGATAACTATGTGATAAAATGACATATGCTACTGTTGGATTCCATGAACGATAATTATAACTCATATGATGAGGTGTGTACGCTACATGCGTAATGTGAACGTGGAATACGTGATTTACATGCATTTAAACTGACTGTCTTTTGGTAACCACGGTAGGGTTTGGTTGACCAACTGAGAGCGGGTAATCTAACATAACATGCCGAGCAAATCAAAGGTGAGTTCACTACATTCGAGCATGCGTCCCAGTGGTTGGGGACAGTCATTGGGTATTCCATGGGGGGATAAGTCTTTGGGTAAAAACGGGTATATTGGTTAATATTCTCACCTATCATCTTTTGTAAGTCCCTCATCGGGTATTAGTTAGTAGCGCTACTTAGGTTTGGCACCCTCACCCCGTGCCTGTAGAGGACGGAGGTGAACTAATGACCCAGTCTGGCCCAGTACTAGATAGGAGTACGTGGGAAGGGCAGTCGTGTATTTCAGGAGCCGTCATTGTTCGGAAATGAGATATTAACAATATTACTTGCATTGGTTATTGAACTGTTTTACATACAACCGGTAACAAACGTTTTCTAAGACTGTGAACTCGCCAGCTTTGTCTGATACACTTGTTACATGCTCGCAGGTCGTTAGGTATCTTGGATTTGGGGAAACTTGCTGTCTGGAGTAGCTGGAGTGGTCATGGGTCGACTGGAAGGATTATGTGATTGATTTCATGAGACCATACTTTGGTTATGAAACAATTTGACTTGGTTTACTATTTGCTTCCGCTGAACTTATTGATTTTCATTTTAACTTATTGAGTATATTTTTACTAATAATGGGGATTTTATTTATAACTTGTATGGGTTCAATGTAATTGGTGGCTCGTTATTGGTACGTCACACGCCTATCAGGGACACTCCCTAGGTGGTATTTTGAGGGTGTGACAGTTTGGTATCAGAGCCACCGGTTATAGTGAACTTGGTTTTCAAACGTTTTTGTAAAACCAGACTATAACCGAACAATTCTGAATAGGTAAATACGACCATGACACTCAGCTCCAGACTGCAAGGTTCGTCTCTCGCTTACTCATTGTACTGCATAACTAGTGAACACTTATATATGATATTGCATGTGATTGCACGTTTAGCACAACAGTATAAATTCATTACTTGCATGCGTTATGTGAGTGGTAGTGTGGTGTTTCCTTAGACATTCATGACTCACGTTTTGTGATGTTCTTTGCTTGCTACTCGAATTTGAGGAACCATTTGACATGAGTTAGGAGGAGCTGAGATGAGCATGCAAATCACAATATTATTGTGGGTGCACACATAATAATAATGTGGGGTGCATGCGAGTCCCAGTGAGGCTTAACAAGTGAAAAATGGGGTCCGTTACATTATTTGATCAATGTGAAACACAGCAGTCTATAGGAGTCATAGCAGTGATTGTCTCCTACTCGCACATGATCTTTTCACCCATTTCTGGATCCTTACGAATCTCGATGCTATCGAGTACCACCTGATCACACATATGAACGCCTAGCGAACTGTGTAGAATATTAGGTGCTAGTACGAGCGTCCCTGAGTTGGATGGCTCAGCGTCAAATGATTGGACTATACTTTCCTCATTTATCTTTGTTTGTCGGAATTTAGCGTGTTGACGCCTTAGATCCCGAAGTGCGATCACTTCTACAACACTCTCGCGACATACGTGTATTACTCAGTCAACTTGCAAGAACGATGGACAAAAGGGTCAACGTAGTACCTTACCGACTTCAGCATTTGTACGACCCTAGTTACCGGCAACGAACAACAGCGATTTGACTTCAATCGAATCCTTAACCCCAGCCAGCGACTCATGAGAGTCGACTCTTACGAACCAATCGGGACAAAAATCGATAACGCTTGACTGTAGAGCGGACTGTGTAACCGCCCGCACCATGAGTAATGCCTTAGGACGTGGCATGGAATGTGAAAAGATGGACCTTGTTTGTGAAAGGATGCAGGACACCGTTACAGGCAACAATATTAGAGGCAACAGTCGCGGCAACATCAAGGTACTCGTGATTTACAGTATTGAAACGAAGGTGACCTCGACAAGGATTGACTTTGTTAAGTCAAGACGACAACCAAGGGAACGACGGCAGTACTGGAAATTCTGGTGACGAAAACAACACTGGAAATGAAGCTCACAGACGGACATTTAGTATTGGCATAGGCTATACCAGGTGTAATAGCGACACGATAGCTTGGATGGGTAGCTATTCGCTTCGTCTTTGTTCTGTTTAACCCTGATGTTTCTTAAAACCGAACCTGTTGTGGAGTCGGCTGATGCAATTCCATTGAAGCCTTATATGTTCGCTGGGATGCAAACTCGACCTTGGGGGACAGGTATTCGACATCGACCTTCCTTCTACTACCCCTGATGGTTACAATGCAGTAGTTAGTGTGGATCGGTTATTCAGAAATCGCACAGACATACCTTGTGACGAGAAAATTTTGTGTGGAGAATCGTTATTTGTTCTAAAGCAACAGAGTGGTGCAAAGGTTAGCGCCATATCAACTATGAAGGCCCAGAAGAGTCTACGGAGGGATCACCCCGCTACGTTAGCAACCGTTACTGATGTTGAGGCTAAGGAAAAGGAGGAACGAGGATCCACCAATTGTTCGTGATTCCTCTCAGTGTGCTACCTGAGGAGCTTTCAATTTTTACTTCCACCACTGTTAGGCAGAATCTCAGTGTGATCTCACGACAGGGGCAGCCCTGATTACTCGTGCTACATACCGTCTTGCACAAGGATGGTTGCAAGGACTATCTACAGGGACTGCTGGACAGGAGTTTTATTAGGCATAGTTTTTGTTCGCTTTGGGAGCCCCATCTATATTCGGGAAGATAAAGCCTTTTCGTATGTGTACTGATTATCCAGAACTTAGCAGTGTGATAGTCATGAACTAATTGCCTCGACCATGTATTGACGGAAGACCAAGAGGATAATGTTCCTGAAATGGCATATCAAACGCAATACGGCCATTGTGACTTTGTACACCATGACCATTGAGTTAATCAACACACCAGCAGCTTTATGGACCACATGAATCGACTGTATTTATGGATGACGTTCTGGATCATTTCCAAGAGGAAGGAACATCATGGGCGGCATTTGTATCTTATCTTAGAGCTCCTGAGGGAGGAGCCACTCCGCGCGAAGTCTTGTTAAAGGTAACTTCTGGATTCGAGAAATACCTTTTTGGTCATATGATCAACGATGTGGGAATACACGTGGATATCGCTAAAGACCCATTTCGTTAGATATTGGTCATATGATTACGTAATGGACTTACAGGAAGAACTGCATGAGTCACGACCTGTGGTGGAAGCCGTAGACTTTGGATTTAAATTGGAGGCATTACTTGGATGGTACCGAATGCACCACTTAGATCGATCACAAGGGCCTCCCGTGTACCCATGTTTCAAGAGAGCTAAACATGTGATGGCCACGCTGGGTGGAACTTTTGAATGAATACGACCGTGAAACCTGGACGTGCACGAGCTTTGCAGCTCGCTATCGACTTTAACATACTTGATCAGACTTGCCTTATTCAAGTTGAAGAACTGAGGGATGAGAGTTCTCAAGATTGACCCATGCAGGGAATAGGGGAGCAACCTTTGGCAGGACGAACAATATTTGTTACTTCATGGGGCGAAATTTGGACCTCACTATACATCAACCTTGGGAAACTGGGGCAGGCGAAGCACACGGGCCTCGAATATCCTATTCGTCAGAGTTTTGATAGGATGTATTAAAACTTGAAGGCCATGTGTGGGTTACCGGGCCTGAAGGCCCACAGAGCCACGCATGGGAACGAAGTCTGACATGTGGGAAAGTCAAGGTGGGATTTTAGCAACGAGAAACACATATATGGAAATGAGAACAGACTGCCGTGGGTCTTATCACCGGTCTACTTACAACTCGAAACGGAAACATTATCACCTGGATGATCATTGATGGACTCACGTTACTAGCACACTTTCCTGTAATCAAGAAAACTGACGAGTCTTCACAGTTGTTAATGTTCCTTTGAGAGAGGTGGCTGTTAGGCACAGGGTGCCAACCCCTGTTACCTCTAAACTTGATCTATGCATGATTTATGCTAGGCAATACACAACACCCTTGACTCACGTCTAGTCATGAGCATTACTTATCACTGTGGGACAAAAGGACAGGGTAACGAACCATCCTAACACTCGAAGGCATGCTGCGAGCATGTGTATGATTGACTTTAGTAACAGTTAGAGGGACATCTACCTTTGGTTGAGTTCTATTGCAACAGTCACCGTTTTAGTATTTAGACGGCTCTGTTTGAGGCATTGCGTGAACGATAATGCCGATCTCCTTGTTGGACTAAGGTGGGTGACAACCTAACCACGGGTCCAAGACGTGTACTCGGGACTCTTGGGAAGATTGCGTGGATTGGAAATCGTTTGACGGCAACGCGGGATCATCAGAAAAGTTGATAAGCTTAGGAAACACTGGGAGTTCACTATAGGCGATCATATCGTGTTGAAAGTCTCACCCTGGGAGGCCGTGGTACGCTTGGGAAGCGTGACAGGCTTAATTTACGTTATGTTGAGTCATTCAGAATTCTGGAAAGAATCGGTAGTGTGACCTACAAACTCGACTTACCTGATGAATTGGGTAACGTGCATGATATCATTATGTCTCGAATCTAGGGCAGTGTTTGTCCGATGAAACGCTTGTGATACCCTTATTAGAGTCGGAGGTATATAACAGGTTGCAGTTGTTGGAAATCTATTGAAATCAGGTACCGGGACATCAGGATTCGTTAACATATTTGAACTCCAATCATAAGAGTTTGCTAGAACTCAGTACGTGGACCGTAGTCCTTGTGGGAGAGTAATAAGCAAAGGGAGCTCTAATATCTCCAGTTGTTTGAATGGTTGAATCAACTCCTGATATCATTGAGGAATTTCGGGACGAAATTCCCTTTCAAGTTGGGGATGATGTGGTACCTGAGGAAAATCCACAATCATCCTGATCGGGCACTTTGCCATTTTTGGTACACCTGTCAAATTTCGGGACGAAATTTCTTTCAAATTGGGGATGATGTGACGACCCGAAATCTCATTATCCTTTTCTATGTAGAACTTGCTGTCACGATTCGTTTTATGTCGTAACTTGAGTGCGTTATGTGAATGGTTGAAATGTTCATTATGTCTAAGCCCATAATTGAGTTGTTAAATGTTTAGTAGTAACATGTTTAGGCTTTGCATTAATTGGTTGCACACACTCGGATCACTCATAGTCAGCCCATATGCTCATACATCTTATTCGACCCATACACACATGCATCCTATTTAAATCCAACTAGCCGAAACCCAAAGCCCAATTTGGTTTACTTATGTAGTCATGAGGGTTATAAGGGAGGTTTTAGTGACTTTAGGAATATACGTAAACTATGATTTGGAAAGATAGCAAACCCTAAACACCCTCTTCCATTCCCTCAAGCTCGACGGCAAACCCCCCACCCCCACACCATCGAAGACATCATTTTGTTCGAGCCAACTGATTGGTTAGTAGATTCGTATTTGTATTATTCCTTATTTGTTTATTCTTGATTACTTGTGAATTCGATTTAACATATTTGTATGTATACGTGTGATGTTGGTGTATTTGATTATGCTTGGATCGATAATTATGTTAATAAAAGGATAGTGAAGTGATTTAGACTTGCACGATAAATAACTATTAATTGAAGTTGTTCGATTTGTGTGTATATAGGATAATAAGTATGACTTAGGGTTCTTACTATATTATGATTAATGTATCACATGGTTTGAATGTATTGTCTGCCGTCAAACAGTATAGTGTCACATGGGCCATTCAAATTACGCACTCAATATTTGGCTAAAGACCACTCAAATGTATTTGATTGGGCCGCACGAACACATCATATGAATGTCTTACCTTCGGATTCTATTCAAGGTTGCTTAAACACTCCAAGGACTATAAAGTCATGATTACGATTATGGCATAATCTTCAGACATGATATCAAATCAGTCATTCAGTGATTTTTCTTACCTTTGAATTAATGCTCAAGATGTGGACTCTGTCCATACCACAACCAAACAAAAAAAAAATAATACAACTTAATTATTTTATAATGGCTATGCTAGTTATAGGGTATGATGATGAGTGCATAGCATGTGACTTTGAAACCCAAAAAGTATTGACTTGAGTTTCAGTTTTGTCGAGTAGCATAGGATAAATGCTATTATTGTAATTTGTTGATTAGCTGGGTAGTATGCATGAGTTTGACTATAGACTAAAGTACGAATGTATGTATATATAGCTGATCAGCGGACATGAATAATTTAGGAAAATGGATGTTTGTTTGCTAGGACCTCATGCAATAAATAAATTAAGGATGGGTTCTCGGTTATATGTTGTAGGTTCGTATCAATAGCGACGGAGGTGACCTTATGTGGATAGTCGATGGGGTGAATTATATGTGACAAGAATTCAGTGTTCTGTTGTTGGTTCTGTTAGACACTCGTTGATATATAGAATTTTCTGTGTGGGCTTTGAATTGTTGGAATTATAATCATGAGTATGAACATTGGTGCTAATCTGATGATATGTTTATGTTGTATGTAATTTCTTCTTGATGCGTTTAATAAACCAACAGTGCATGAGGATTTATAATTCATGAAACTGGAAAGTATAGTGGGATAAAAGGGGTTAGAACAAAAAGGTAAATAATCTGGATTGGCCCGGGTATCGGGGCTTTGTGTGGGCTACACAGCAATCATCAAATGAAATAATTAACGGTTGGGTGAGGGGGGAGTAAATGACTGCTTAGCTCATTACGTAGCCCACACCATTGTGATCATTGGGTCTGGTAGCGAGTTGGGCCACTTTCAGAATGGGTCGCATATAATTCAGGGTTACATGGGTCGTGTGTTTGGGGTTGGGCCGTATACTAGTTAGTAGGTCACGAAGATGAACAAATCATGCACTCTGGTTGGGCTTGACATAATTGAGCCGAGCAACATTAACGAGTAGCACTCGAGTCATACACTAAACTCTTTGGGCCGCACTTTCATGTGAATCACAAATTGCTAAGCGTTAAAATAAAACAAGCCGTATGATAGAAACTTGTAACGTGTATATGCATAGGGCAAAATACTTGCTGCAACTTGTGTGGTAATACGGGTTATACTTGTTGCTACGTGCGTAATGTGATAACTATGTGATAAAATGACATATGCTACTGTTGGATTCCATGAACGATAATTATAACTCATATGATGAGGTGTGTACGCTACATGCGTAATGTGAACGTGGAATACGTGATTTACATGCATTTAAACTGACTGTCTTTTGGTAACCACGGTAGGGTTTGGTTGACCAACTGAGAGCGGGTAATCTAACATAACATGCCGAGCAAATCAAAGGTGAGTTCACTACATTCGAGCATGCGTCCCAGTGGTTGGGGACAGTCATTGGGTATTCCATGGGGGGATAAGTCTTTGGGTAAAAACGGGTATATTGGTTAATATTCTCACCTATCATCTTTTGTAAGTCCCTCATCGGGTATTAGTTAGTAGCGCTACTTAGGTTTGGCACCCTCACCCCGTGCCTGTAGAGGACGGAGGTGAACTAATGACCCAGTCTGGCCCAGTACTAGATAGGAGTACGTGGGAAGGGCAGTCGTGTATTTCAGGAGCCGTCATTGTTCGGAAATGAGATATTAACAATATTACTTGCATTGGTTATTGAACTGTTTTACATACAACCGGTAACAAACGTTTTCTAAGACTGTGAACTCGCCAGCTTTGTCTGATACACTTGTTACATGCTCGCAGGTCGTTAGGTATCTTGGATTTGGGGAAACTTGCTGTCTGGAGTAGCTGGAGTGGTCATGGGTCGACTGGAAGGATTATGTGATTGATTTCATGAGACCATACTTTGGTTATGAAACAATTTGACTTGGTTTACTATTTGCTTCCGCTGAACTTATTGATTTTCATTTTAACTTATTGAGTATATTTTTACTAATAATGGGGATTTTATTTATAACTTGTATGGGTTCAATGTAATTGGTGGCTCGTTATTGGTACGTCACACGCCTATCAGGGACACTCCCTAGGTGGTATTTTGAGGGTGTGACAGGGTTTCTTTTTATTACCTGAACCTGTATCATCTCAACTGTGTTGATTGACCCTGTATGTGTTGTTACATCAAGATTCAATTAGGATTTTTTTGATTTTGAAAATTGATCGATTCAGTTTTGATCACCACAGATGCTTTTGTCATCTGAGGCTATGATGGCTAGATCTGCCATGTTGTTGCAACATGCCCTAATCGTTGCTGGCTGCCGTTCACGGCTGTTCTAGGTAGCGTTGGGTGTAATCGATGTTTGGTTGATGATAATTAGATCGATGTCACCTAAGGGATATTCAGTCAATGTTGTTGATGAGATGCTTCTCACCTGAGACTAAAACTATGATGAAGCAAAGGTCTGCCCGAATAAGCGAGGTCTGACATTTTCAAATCATTTGAATTACTTTAGCAAATCATTTAGTGTTGACTGTGAAGATGAATAAAAAAGTGAATTCAAAGTGCATTTTTCTTGTCCTTTCAACATGAGGCTGTGATGATTTTGTAGATCAGAGTAAAAATTGAATGAAGATAGCATTATGGTATGACAAGGTCGTAGGATGGCAGTTGTTCATGCAACCTCTCTTGCAGCCATGGTGTTGTCATCTTTATGCACAATCTGAGCCTGACAGTCTGACAATATAAATGTTTTGCCTGAACCTGTATCTTCTGAAATGTGTTGACTGACCCTGTATGTGTTGTTACATTAAGATTCAATTAGGATTTTTTTTATTTTGAAAATTAATCGGTTTAGTTTTGATCATCTTAGATGCTTTATTTTATACCTTGACTAATTCACATGATTTGCTAAATTTTGAAGCCTTACAAGAAGATTAAAGAAGGTATATTCTTTTTGGCATCTTTTTTATATGTTTTTATGTTTGGATTATTCTGTTAAAAATTGTTTATACTAAACGGGCCAAGATTGACTGTTTGATGCTTAATGGATACAACTGGTCATCCTGGTCGGGTTGGTTATATATCACGCTGGATCTTTCGGGTTAATGGTTGATGAGGACAACTAGTCATTTGGGTCGGCTCGGGTATATGATTGGATCATTCAAGTTGATGCTTGATGTGTACAAGTGGTCACCTGGGTCGGGCCGGGTCAGGTTGGTTATATTACGCTTCAACTTTCGGGTTTGATTTATTGTTCTTCTGAATTGATTACTTGCTCTTGAATATCAAAGTTTTTCGTTTTATTATTTCTTTAAACTTTCAGGATTAATTCAGTTGTGTAGCCATCTTAATCGACATCTAGGTTTCAGCTGCGATTTTTGGGAAATGATATGTAAGTCCTGGAACATTTAATTTTTTTTATTCATTTACCTTTCATTTCATAGATTTCTTAGAATTATAAATTCAATTCTTTTATATGACTAGATTCATTATGTGTGACATTTATTTTGTTCATATTAAATACAAAGAAGAAGACGAATGATCTCAAATTGTCAAGATGTTCCAGCAACTAGCAAGTGTTTGGATGATATTCATGCTCTTAACCACTTTCTATAACAATTATTACTTAATATGATTTGTGTATTGATTCTCTAAAATTACTTGATTCAAATTTGTGATGAATGATTAGTCCCTTTTACTACTTGATTTGAAAATATATTTATGATAAAATTTCTATAATTAGTTGTTATACATGAATAAATGTTTTTATCTTTTTTTATATAATGTTCTTTATTTTCAACCATATAATACATTCACATTTTATAACATTTGGTTCATATTTTGATAATTTCTTTTTTACTCGACCGGTGTATATTGATCAACAGAATTTTTTATGCAAAAGTATAAGACTACGTATTAATAAACTTTGCAGACGTGTTATAGAATATGAGATTATATATGGATTTTAATATGGTTTTGGTTGAAGCCCGCGTATTACGCGGGCATTAACCTAGTAATTAATTATCTAAAACTACACTTTTATAAACCAAGTCTTACTTCATTAGTTAGAATCCACGAAAGGAAATTAGACTGTGACACTTTAGTCATTACCCACGAAAGGAAATTGGACTCTTTAGCCTTTACCAACGAAAGGAAATTGGATTGTGACACTCCAATAATTATCGATCAATTCTTAATGTGACACGTGTCTAGAAACCCTTCACATAATTCACAATATTGGAAGGAAGGGTTAAAAATCATAAAAAAATATACAGAATTGAAGTTGGGTGGTTAAATGGGAACAAAAAGAGAAGTTATTTGTTTCTAATAGTCCCTTACGGACCCCAAGACAAACTAATGAATTGTTGGATTAAAATATATCAAAATATGACCGAATGAGACTCAAAGGAGATGAGTACTGAAGTTCATCTTTGTGGCGATGCTAACTAGTCACCGGATCCTAATCGTTTACGTCACAACTAATCATAGGTATTTTTATATTGAAGCTGAGATTATGAGAACATGACAGCCTAACTAGGAATTATAAAATAGATAACGTGCAATTATTATGTTTTGAGCTGGTCGGAGATATGATAGTTTAACTACAATTAAGTTGACTTTTTTCATTTTTTTAATGTAACTGTAGTCTAAACAAGTATTATCATATATGTACCTAAGGGCATACGGAGTGGGGAGCGGCAAGCAGCGGCAAACAACTTTACCGTGCGGCAAACACCACCACCAACATGCTTTGCCGCTTCCAAGTTTGCCAAATCGGTGTTCGGTTACCGCGTCGGTGAAGGGAGTGTGTGTGGTGGTGGGGTGGGGTCCATTCCAATCTCAACCAATCACACCTTTTTCCTTTTTTTTAAAAAAAATAGTTTACCACTTACCAAGTGTTTAAACCATTGCCAACATTTTTCACCAAAGTTTAAACACTTTTGCCTAATTGACATGGCGCGCTCTCATTGGTCGGTTTTTTGGTTTGCCACTTTAAAGTGTTTAACCACTCCTTATACCCTAAGCAATATTTTACAAAGGTGAGCTAGCTAGGAATATTTATAAATGGTAACATGCAAATCATGTGCAATTACCATGTTTCTAGCTGAGATAATAATCGAATCCTACTTTAAAATAAAACATAAAAAGATCACATTGATTGGGAATTGAGTGACGCCAAGCTATATTTAAAGATTAAAGCCATACAGATCCAATGAGAAATCAAATTAATTGCGAGATGCGTGCTATTTCCCTTAACAACATGTTTCACGTCTATAAAATATTCATAGAGAATTTGCAAGCTGGCTATGTTATTTCCCTTAACAAACTGACATATGATGCACGATTCTATAAAAATAATAACACAAGCCTACTGAATACTTAAAAATAATTTCATTAACTAGAGTTTTATATTTCTGCTTTCATTATGCATGGGCAATGTTCACATTATAGAGGTGTTGATCGAATATTTCTTTTGGGTTTGGTGTTGGTTATTTTCAATTTAATTGATGTAACCATATTCTTAACGGAATTACATATCGGGTACTCGGGTGTTGGTTATTCGGATTTTGGGTTTGGTGCTATATATATATATATATATATATATATAATAAAAGAAACCAATAAGGGGAAACATGCCATTTATTGAAGCTATTTATTTTTTATAAATAATTAATATAAATAATTATATTAATATTTCCTACTTAATTATAAATAATTAATATTAATTAAAAGATAATTATAAAATTTAATTTAATATAAATTAAAACAATTCGTATATTTCAAATCTATACTATATAATAAAAAAAAAAACCTGTTTTGAGACACTTGTCATTCTCTCATTTTTTATCTGATTAAAATTATTAATAATACTAATATTAATATTAAATAATTATATCCAAAAACAAGTTTAATTAGTGGAGATACCATACGTGTGACAAACCTCACAAAAGTGAGGTTCAAGAAATATAAAAAATATATTAATCCGATATAAAAATAATAATGAATTAACTTTGTTTAAAAATGAGTTTTTAGATAATATTTAATCTAATTAATACAAATTCTTATTATTAATAATATTTAATCAAATCTAAAATCTAATCTAATACTCCATCCGTCCCATTAAAAGTGTCCTATTTTGAATTTTCAAAGTCTTTATTTATAAATTTTGACCTTAAATAATTTGTGTTAGATAATACTTGATGAAATTTATATGATTTGAGTGTGTTTTACAAGTGTTTTTATCGAGTTAATTTTCATCAAGTTTTATATAACACAAAAAATATATAATTAAAGTCAAAGTTTATAAATAAAGACTTTGGAAATTCAAAATAGGACACTTTTAATGTGACGGAGGGAGTACAAATTTTTATTATCAATAATATTTAATCAAATCTAATAAGAATTCATACTAATTCCAAAGTTGATATTAACTTTCAAATAATTAAAAAAAAGAATCTACCAACATCACAAATGTTTCTGTTAAATTCGATTAATTAATTTGTTCAACAATCACTGTTATCTTTATCATTTAGTACGGTTAACCGATTTATCGTCATACAACCTCCCACCTATTCAATCATATGATTTTTCAATCTTATATTAACTAAATAAATAAAGATTAATATTCAATCTTATTCTATTTTAAATATAAAAAAATCCGTTAGTTCATATTAATATTCAATCTTATCCTACTTTAAATATAAAAAAATCCGTTAGTTTTTTTAAATATTTTTTTATTATTTGGTATATAAAATCATATTTATTTAACCCATGTAATACACGGGGGTTTTAAAAATATAATTTTTTTTATTATTTGGTAAACAATATTACATTTATTCAACCCGTGTAATACAATGGTTTTAAAGATATAATTTTTTTATTATTTGGTATATAATATTACATTTATTCAACCCGTACAATACATATGGTTCTTATAGATATAACTTATTTTATTATTTAATATATAAAATTACATTTCTTCAACTCGTGTAATAAATGAGGCTTTTAAAAAGATAATGTTTTATTATTTGGTATATAAAATTCATTTATTCAACCCGTGTAATACACGGGGTTATCTATCTATTATATTATACTGAAGCAAAATAAAGGTTGACTATTTGACTTTGAGGTGGCTGCTTTCTTTGGCCAGAGAAATGGGTATTTGGGCGGCATTTTGCTTCTTCCTACCTACGCTCTTTTTCAATTTTGGTAACCTATTCAATTCTCTCCAATCAGTTCGACCTTTCCAAAATTTTGCAACCGTTTCCTTCCTTTCTGAACTTTATTTCTAATAGAAAACCCTAAATGTTTTGCATCATCTACCATAAAAAATTACTCATTGGATTTCTCTCTGCCATTTCGTTATTTCAAATGCGTCCTCAATCGTTAATTGTTTTGAGAAGAATCCATCATGTATTCTAGATAATCTTCTCTTTCTCCGATTGTTTGGTGTGGATTTCTCCCAATTAGAGGTATGACTCCATCTTTTAACAAACTATCAATGCTGATTTTGGGTTTTTTGTTATCTCGATGAATGTTCTTATAAGCTATGAAGATATCTAATACACAGAGCTTTAACATCTAGGGTTCAATATATTCTTATTAAAAGCTTATTCGATGGTTGTTTTTGTATATTTTTTAAATACTGATTATAATGGAAGCAATTCAGGTTTAAGGATATTCAAGATAGTTCTTGATTGGCCCTACTCTCGGTTTCCCTGCAGTGATTATTGTGTTTCCTCCGACTATTCAATCACGAGCTTTGTATGTATGTTATTTTCAGAATTCTTTTAAACCTAATTGATTTGGTTAATCCCCCCTCTATAGCCATCTCACATATTTCTTATAGATATTTAACACGTCTCATTCGATCTCCACGCTACTTCGTTTCTGACGGAATCGGCTATGTTTTGGTAAGTGGTTCCTATTAATGTTTGAATTGTTTGTTTGTTGATTGTGAATGGCGATTTGCCTTTATTGTTGACGACCTGTTTTTTATTGTTTGTGATTTGTGATTTTAGCCCATAACTTAGAAGAACAATTCGAAAATGTAGTCCTCCGAGTAAATGGTACTTGATGTTAGTAGCCCTGATCTCCATGAAAACGCGCTTCTTGAACTCTCCAAGGTATGTGTACTGGTGATCCTTTTATTCAGTCTCTTGTGGTGTCAATTCGATGATGCAGAGTTTAATTATGTGGTTTCACAACTTAGGAATGTGAAAATCTTATTTGAATTTGTGATTTTTGAAGTATGTTTGTGTGGATTTTTAAAAGGTTGATTTTAATATATTAACATGGCTACTATACTTGCTGTCCAATCTACGTACTTAAAGTGTTAAGTTGAAGCTAAAATTTTGATTTTAATAAGTTAATTTTTTTCCATACTTTGATATTAAAGTGTTAATTAGATTTTATAAAGTTGATTTAATCGGTTAGGTTGGCTTCTATACTTTGGTGTCTAAATAACATGTTTAAAAGGTGAATATCAAGCTAAAAATTGATTTAGTATGTTTACATTGCTGTTATACTTGGTTGTCCAAACAACATCTTTAGAGGGTTAGTTTGAAGACACAAAAGTTGATTTAGTATGTTTACATTGCTGCTGCTATAATAGAAGATTTCAAGCTCTTGTGACTTAATTTGAAGTAAATATTGATGCGTATATCATACATTTTGATTTTTTTGTTAGCATGTTGGTAATTACTTTATGTTTATTTGAAACTGAGATCTTATTTTGTGTTTGGTTAGGATCTGTCTATTTGTTATTTATATGGGTTTGTGGAAATGTTTTTGTTTAGATTTTAGTTTAGTGATGTGATGGATTGTTTGTTTGTTTGTTTTGGGGTCTGGTGGGATAAATTAGGTTAACAATTACTTGATTGGTGTGTGTCAGAATTTGGGCTTTTTTCTGATAACAGTAAAGTTAAGTAGAAAGGAAGAAGATTTGTTTGGTTGGTCTTTTGCTTTCAGCTTTGTTTTGTCTTCAAATTTGGGCTCACATTGTTTGAAATGATTTGATGTATGTGTGTATGTGAAATTGAGTTGGGTTAAGTCAGGTTAGTTGGTTATATGGTATACACGAAGCCTGGCAAAACGAGCCGGTCAGGTCAGGTTAAGTTAGATAAGGCGGGTGCGCATAACACTTGGTTCGCCAAGAAAACTGATATTTTAATGCTTTGGTGACACTTTTACTAAAAGGGGGTTTGAACGTGTTGCGACCCGAATTAATGTTTTTTCTTTCTTAAAACGGACAGTTATGAGCTGAACCCGGCATGACCCTGTAACCAACTTGACGTGACCTGCCATGTTGCCATGCTTACTCTTATCGGAAGTAGACTCTTTAGCAATTGGGTTTTCCTTTACTATTTTGATAATTTAAACAAAAAAATATATATATATAGTTGCATTATTTGTCACTATGTCCATCTTTCGGCGTCGTGGATCTTCTCACCAACAGCAAGAATAGGAGCAACCTGAGCTCCAATCAGAATCCAAGGTAAACTTTAATCTTTTTGCTAATTTGACGTAATTTTTAAAATCAAATGCAGTTAATGGCATCAACAGTTGAGAATTTACAATCTTTTAACATTTTCTATTTGGAGTGATGTGATAATGTGATATCTTTGTGGTTAATGCAGGCCAATGAGCTAAAAGCTGCTCTTGGACTGCTTACGGTGCGTAGCTTACTATACTGCATTTAGTTTATTTGTAGGCAAGAATGTCTGATTTGGCACCTACGCTTATGCATAAAAAATGGTTGAATTTTTGCTATTTGATTTGGATAAAAATAAAGCTAACCAAAAAATGGTTGAACCGCGACATTAAGCAGCCAGAAAAGGGCAACGGATTAGATGGCAGTGTTTTGTGTTTCGGGAATGGTTTTGGGACCAAGTCAAGGCGCACGGAGCAGCAATGATACGTGATATTTCTGGCAGCCAAGTTGGCTGTATTAGGCTCCTGAAATTGGTGGCCAAAAGGTATCGAATAGTAGCGGGTTTGGTAAAGGGCGTTGCTTAGCGTGTCATAAACACGAGGTTACTTATTTTTTGTTCCTGAAGCTTATTATGGTTGTGATAAAGGGCGTTGCTTAGCGTGTCATAAACGAGGACGGCAAGTGATGTTTTTCACTTGCAACCCGTGTTGCAGCAAAAACGGTCCAATAGCCAAATCCGAGCCGATTTAACAAATATAAAAATAAAATATATTAATTAATATTGTTGACATATTTTTTTTAAATTACTTGGGGGGGGGGGGATGCTTACATGATATCGCAACCAGCATTTCTGTTAAATAATTTTTTGGTCTTTTGCAGGTGGTGATTCTAATCTGTTGGGGGGTTCGAATTTCATTTTGCAGCTATGTATAACGAATTCCGGAAAAGGTCCGGTAGCTGGTGCCTACGTTAGCGGCAGTGGACCGTTGTGGAGCTGGTCACAGCTATATATATGCTACCAACCCAGTCACAATATTTCAGATGAAAATTATAGGCGTTAAGAGCTGTCGCGCATAGGTCGTGAAATTTGAGTACTCACGGAAGGTTTAATTTATCATCACAAATGTGGCTGGCGACCAACATTCACAATTGTCGAGTTTCCTAACTATCTCAGAAATTGTTTTGATTTTTCAAAGGGTGGAACATAAGTCTACCCTACTTGGAGTACGTATAAATATATAGCTTGTGATTTGTGAATGGGCAGACTTGTGAGAGTCTATTGTTATTACATATCAGCTGTATCTTTCTTAACAAATTTTCTATTTTTTCACTACATATATAAGAGGCAAGCAAGCTATGGCTATGGTTGGGATTGTACCAGAAGTATTTAAAGAAGAAAACTCTGAGTTTTGGAAAACATGTTTAAAAAGCTATCTAATTGGTCAAGGCTTATGGGATTTGGTCTCTAGAGAAGCTGCATCTAAGGAGGAAGAAGAATCACAAGAATGGCAAAGGAAGAACGCTCAGGCTTTGCATGTTATTCAACTTGCCTATGGATCACAAACTTATGCCAAAATGTATATACGCACCTCCGCTAAATTCGCTTAGGATCATTTGCCAGAATTGGGTGATCTCAGCCTATCAAAATATTCTGATGAGGTTCAACAACCTGGTGAAGTACTAAACTTCTGAATTAATGCGAGCATATTTTTTTTTCAATTTTCCAGTATTCATAAGTTAGTTTTATTTTTTTAGGAATTTTGGAACCGTTATTATATGGAGATCTATACAATGCTATTCAATATGGTGACATCGAACAAGTGAATGAGGGTGAAATAAGCAGTTTTGAGATTTGCTTATTCAAGACTGATTATTCTTTATGGATTCAAAAAAGCACCCAAACACCTCTAAAGTTTTTATATGTTAGTAAAATCTAAATGAATTTTTGTTAACGCATTTTCATTGTTATGCAGAACCGGTATGAGGACATTCCGATTCTTGGACAGAGACCAATCCCGCTACCATGTACTATGGAGGCTATGCCGGATATGGTGTATACCCTCAAGTCCAACAACCACTTCAGCTGCACTGCCTCAACCTCAACCTCAGCATCATCAGGTTTGATAATTAAAAATCATTTATATATTTTTTAGGGGTGATCGTTGAAGCAATGGTAAAGTTGTTGCCATGTTATCTGGATTAGCGGTGGATTTCCGGTCATGGGGGCCAAATCACCAGCAAAAAGAAAGTTTTGAATTCAAACAACTTGTGACTCCAGTTTGTTAAAAAAGGCTCATTTTGGTCAAAATGCCCCATTTTAGTTAAAATTGACCTACATTTTGATCATTGGCGGACCTAGGTTATCCCCAAGGTGGGCGGGCGCACCCCTTGAAAAAAAATTTAGTGTATATTTTAGGCAAAAAACCCGACCGCACCCCTTGAAAATATGCTTGAGCCACTCATCCGCACCCCCAGCAAATAATTCCTGGGTCCGCCACTGTTTTGATAATCTACATTAGAAAATTATGGGATACAAGGGACAAGGTCATTTCACCAAAAATTCTTAAATTATTGTTGAAACCCGTTAAAGTTGCATTAAATTGAAATCATGCATACAAGAGATATAGAGTATGATCCACCCAACAAACTAATGATCTTTGTGTTTATTTCTTTTGCAAAACTATAGCTTGGTGGGCATTTGGTTTGGGTTGAACCTTCTCTTTAGAGGCGGCAAGACGGACGGGTTGGGTAACATGTTTGGTTTGGGTTGAACCTTCTCTTTAGGGGCAGCGTGAGTATAATAACAAACACTTTGTTTCAAACTTTAGAGCTTTTAGTTAATAATTAGTGCGTTAATCATGGTTACAAAAACTTTATTATTAGAATAATAATTCAAGTGTTGAGCAACTCTGAGCCGCTTATACCTTCTTATTTGTACTTATTGTTTGCAAGCGAAGGGTGAAGATCTATGCATGTTTCTTGTAGATCATATGGAATCTTTTTTGTGCCCATTTTGACCCGTATATTTTACTCAGAATTTGTTTCTTAGGTAAATGGATCAAAACAAGTTCATGCCAAAATGTGTCTTTACTGGGACGGGTTGACCCGTTACTCTTTAGTATTTTAGATTGGCTATGATTCACTGCTGGATTTTGTGTATATTTGTTGAATTTTTAATTATGTTGCCTCTGCAGTTTCAATACTTATGCCTTTTTATGTGATACCCCCAAATTAAAGAAACTTACACCAGTTGAAACAAAAAAAAAAACACTAAGCTCATACTATGCCGCAAAGACATTAACGTAGTTAGGCATAGATAAAGAAAAGTATAATAGTATGTCACACATTGCGGTGTAAAGTCGTAAAAGTAATTTAAACAAAATGAGGTATCAAGTTATTAAGTAGAAAATGTTGGCGGGTCAAGGTTTTTAATTGTCAACAGTTAGAAGTGAAAGATGAAGGTTAGTAGTATTTCATGTTAAAAGTTTAAGGGTAAGAAGTGATAAAGGTTAAAAGTCTATGGTTGTTTTTGGTTGGTGACGACCTTTTCATTTAAGATATATAGATTATTAAACAACTGTTTTATTTATATGTAATTTAATAACTATTTACAAAATTAGGTAAAATTGTTGCTGGTTCTTCTTGCAGGTCCTAAAGACCATCTCCATACCTATCTTGAAGGTATGGCAGCCACTAATGATGTGAAGTATGTAGAGCAACACCATTTGTTTATTGAAGCCATGAGAGCTGAGGTATGGTTTGTTTGTTTTTATCAAAGCTTATTGAAGATGTGAAGGTAATAGGATTTCCATGGATCTGACATTGAGCTCGAGCTGCAGCTATGACGTGGGATTGTATTAGTCAACTTTCTCTCGAACAATGGAAAGAGTTAATTTTCAAGGCTCCAAGCGTCCAAGTGTCAAATTAACCAACGGAAAAACTCCATTACAAATGCAACTCCAAGGGAATAATGTTTATTGTGGACTTCTTTTAAGACATGATGTGTTCAATCACTACGCTGAAAAATATATAGTTGGTATTATTTTGTTGTTATGGCTGCATTTTTGTGTTTTATTTGCATGTTTTGCGAATTTTTTTGGCATTTTTTATTGGAGCCCTTTCTTCTTTTTAAATTTTAAATTTTAGATTTTTACTTTAAATCATCAAATTCAAATCAACCTGAATTCGGACTCGAACGTAGGGATGAGCTTGATACCATCCGGTACCGAAAATCCAAATAGATGATTGATAAAGTAACAAACTACTATACAATATACCATGGGAGGATTGATAAACTAACACAAAACGAGTATTGCGTTGTAAATTGTCGCCACGGTTGCATCGCGAATTTAGTTTGGTTATGGCTCAAAACCATTTATATAATTAAAATATTTGTGTCAACATTGTTAAAGGAGATATTTTTTTTTGAAAGCCACCCGTGTAATACACGGGTACTTAGACTAGTAACCTAGTATATATATATAGGGGAAGGTTCATTTGAGAAGAAAATTTTATTAAGAATAAAAAGAACAAAAGGGTACAATTGTAAAATATTAAATAGTTTTTTTTCTCATCTCATTTATTATTATGTTTGACTAATTAATTAGTCATTAAGACTTCCTCCACACTAAAAAAATTTGCCTACACACATCAAAAGTTATCCTAGACATTTCGAAATTTATCCTACACATATTGAAATTTATCCTACACGCCTCGTAATTTATCCTATACGTCTCGTATTTATCCTACACTATATATGCATTTTTATTTTTATTTTTTGAGAAAAATATATATCTTAAAAATAAGTTACAAATTTAATATAGTTAGTTATTAAATATGAAACTACCAATTAATGATGTACGTAAGGTTACCAATATACCCTTATAGTTACATTAAATACAAATATTAAATAAAGTTTAATGAAGCATTGCTATTGGTTGAAATTTCTTCTTTTTTCTTCTTACAAAGAATTTCTTCTCATTTGAACTCTCCACTATATATATATATATATATATACATATATATATATATATATACATATATATATATATATACATATATATATATATATGGTGGAGTTATTGTAAAAAAGACCAAAAGTGTAAGAAAGGTAAGAAAGAATCTCAACCATTAGATCTAAATTAATTGAAAATGGTATAATTGTAAATGCATTAACAAATTCAAATATGGTAATCCTTGATTTAAGGATTTGGAGAGAGAAAATCCTTGATTTAAGGACTTATAACCGTCCATAACATCATTCATTTTAATTTTTTTTTCATCATTCACAGAATCAGAGCATATTCATGACATGGTCTTTTAAATAAATTCATAGTTCAATTCATGGTGTTTTTACAAAAAAAATATAACACCATTCAGTAAACAAAAATATAACACCATTCAGTACACAAAATAACACCATTCAGTACAAGATATAACACCATTCAGTAAACAAAAAATAACACCATTCAGAAACAAAAAACACCATCTAGTAAACAAAAAATAACATCATTCAGTAAACAAAATAACACCATTCAGTAAATAATATAACACCATTCAGTGCAAGAATATAACACCATTCAGTAAATAAATATAACACCATTCAGAAAAAGAAAATAACACCATTCAGAAACAAAATAACACCATTCAGAAAAGAAAATAACACCATTCAGAAAAGAAAAAATAACACCATTCAGAAAAGAAAAAAACACCATTCATAAAAGAAAGAAAACACCATTAATGAGAGAATATAACACCTCTGTATCATCTTCTCCACTTCCGGCAAAGAGATTTCCGTCACTGTCTCCGGCGACTAACCGGCGAGATCAGTCCGTTTAAATGTCAACAAGTGTCAGATCAGACCGGCAAAGAGATTTCCGTCAGTCCGTCACTGTCTCCGGCGACTAACCGGCGAACAATCAGAAACACAGAGGCAAAGGCGATAGCTTTAACAGGAGCGACGATCGTGACTCCGGTGTAGCAAGACGAACAGGAACGGTGGTGGTGAGGGTTCGCGTTCCGCACCAGATCGATAATGGCAGAAGACTACGATTTCAGCTGTCACACCCCCAAATTGCCACCTAGGGTATGTCCCTATTGGAGGTGCAACGATCTAACAAAGAGCCACCAATCATATCAAACACAAGTTATAATGTACTGAAATACTCAATTGAAAGAAATGTATTGTTTGAAAGTTAAACCAAAACCAAAGTATTGAGCGGAAGCATAAATGTATAAGCGTATAAATGTATGAAAACCAAATCAATATAATCGTTTATTATGACCATAACCACTCCAGCGGCATCAGACGGCAAGCTCCCAAGTTCCTTCAATAATTACCTACAAGCATGTAAACAAGTGTGTCAGACTACGCTGGTGAGTTCAAGGTTTGTGTTTGTTTACCAAGTTGTGTTACCGATCATGTGAGTAAAACAGTTTACAAAACGATATGTTGTTTGTTGTTGTGATGTTTGATGTTTCGATGTTGTTATTACTTGATTACCGAATGGCCATATGATATGTGATTGCCAACCCCAATGCCTCTATCAAAGCATTGGTCATGTTTTAAGGAAATTAGTTCACGCCCGTTCTCCTCGAACGTCGTGAGGGTGCCAAACCTAATAGCGCTATCAACTAATAACCCCCGTTGCCCTACAAGCAACGACCCGGTAGATGTAGTGGTCTTACAATGATAGAAAACGGAGTACGATAACCAACATCCCATTACACATGCATTCCCCCTCGGAATGTTACCCGTTATCCCTTCCCTGGGATCCATGCTTGAGAAAGAGCAATGAACTCACCTTTGATTTGCTCGGTAGAACTAATTACACGTTTAAAAACAGTGGTCACCCAAGTCCTATGATGGTTTCACATAACAATTAGTTTGCATACAAACTCAACACGTATCAATCCACACTCGTTTAACAAGTAGTGCATAAGAATGCAAGTATCGGAAATCATCACCCCATGCTCTAGTCTTAACAATCAAGCACATTGTACCACAAATCGTTACCAATGTACAATCTAATAAAACATAAAACCCAACAAGTATGCTGCCCGTTTACAAGTGTGCGGTCTTAAATGGCTCGGGCCCAACTAAAGCCCATTTAACTCGCCTGATGAAACTACAACATATGTGATTACAAATTCATAACTGTGCATTTCATTCCAATCAGTTACAACAAATTAGAGCAATTCTCCATATAATCAAGCAATGTACAAGTATCAACTATCATGTATTACCCTAACATAACGTACATTTTCATGGTTTCATAATAAATCCTCACTAGTTGTTGGGTTACGTACAACATATTCACCATATTTCCAACCGACACTAACTAGCAACCCATTTCGCTTTCTTACCCTTGTGCGGCCCGAAGCCTGTGGTCCGCTACCAGGTAAATAGACCACTCGGTGTGGCCTAATTAAAACCGGTGACTGGGCTTAAGTGTGTGCAGCCCAATCCTCAAACATGTATATCCGCAGTCATCATCCTACCCGGCCCAATGCGTCAAGCCCCAAACCCAAGACAGTTTACAACTAGTCCAACTCTTAGCCTACTAATTTATTAATTCCGGTTATGTATTTTTAGATTGAAGCCAGGCCCATTAACCAACCCAATTTATATGTAGTTGTTCGATGCCATCTTTCTGTTAGTTTTGACTTCCTAACTTACTAGCCAAGTATACATCTTATACATCACAATTTATGAACAGCACATAACAATTTCTATGTATAACCCATCCTTACTCATAACCCGCTAATCAGTGAACGGCCCATCTTAGCAAGGCCCAATGGTCATTTAACACTAATATGTATTTCGGTCCAATGATCATGCATAGCATCAAAAGAATTCCAACATACATATATAATTTGTTTAATCAAAATTATACCCAAGCAAGATTATACTAACTGGATTCACATATCATCACCAAGTAATAATTATCCATCTTATTTAATCATACGAATAAACAATCTCGAATCGAATAGTCAATGTTATAATCCGGCCCTAACATCACTGAAACCGTGACCTATCCTGATTCATGTATAATTCATAATCCTAGCATGAATCCTAATCATTACTCATCATACACGAACATACTGTCAAATCTATCACGTTTATAAAATATACGAGCCATGTTGTCGATCAGGTCATACACAAATACAATAACCCATTAACAATTAACAATTAACAAACACATGAAATTACTAACCAAGATTCTTGATGTGGGGATGCTGCTACGCGAATGGGGGGGTCTGCTCCACAGCCGTGCGTAATCAGGGAATAGGTAGGGTTGTTATGATTTTAAACTAATCACAATTTGATTAAGAGTACAATACGTATGCCAATATCTATAAGGATAAGGGTGTTGGGCCGGTTACCCTTCTTAAACAAACAGTTAGGGTGTTGGGCCGATATGGAAAAAAATTGCAAGATATAAGTATGGGCCCAATATATATATGGCCTAACAATTTCAAACAGGTTATCTAAATCTAACCGAGTTAGTTAGGTTTAACGGAGTTGAGATCACGAAATTTAAACGATACTAACCGTGAAGATTCGGGTTGTCAAATCATCCCCAACTTGAAAGAAATTTCGTCCCGAAATTTGGCAAGCGCCAAGTGTGAGAGGAACGAAGTGCAAAATCAGGATTGTTGCGGGTTCTGCTCAGTTGTGACATCATCCCCAACTTGAAGAGGAATCTCGCCCCGAGATTCACCAGTTTTGCTTGACTCTGCTTTATCTTTGGGAAATAGGTGAGGGTACTTTAGCTTCATCTGATCTTCGCGCTCCCACGTGAACTCTGGTCCACGTCTTGAGTTCCAACGAACCCTAACGATGGGAATACGACTGTGTTTACGCACCTTGACCTCTCGGTCCATGATCTCGATGGGTTCTTCCACAAACTGTAACTTGTCGTTGACTTTTAACTCTTTAAAAGGTACCGCTAAGGGGTCGTCAGCATAACACTTCTTTAACTGTGATACATGAAATACGTCGTGAACATTACCCAGCTCAGTAGGTAACTCCAACCTATACGCCACCTTACCGATACGCTCAAGAACTTTAAACGGCCCAACATAACGTGGGTTCAGCTTGCCACGCTTCCCAAAGCGTACCACCCCTTTCCACGGCGAGACTTTCAGCATGACGCGGTCATTCACTTCAAACACTACCTCTTTGGCACGCTTGTCCGCATAGGCCTTCTGGCGGTCACGAGCAGCTGCCATACGTTCTCTGATTTTTACGATCATATCTGAAGTTTCGAGTACCATCTCAGGACCTGTGATCTGGCTATCACCCACCTCAGCCCAGCAGAGGGGTGAACGACACTTCCTCCCATACAGTGCCTCAAATGGTGCCGCTTTGATACTTGTGTGGTAGCTATTATTGTAGGAAAACTCTACCAACGGCAAGTGCTTTTCCCATCCTTTCCCGAAATCAATAACGCATGCCCGCAGCATATCCTCTAGTGTTTTAATAGTACGCTCACTCTGACCATCCGTTTGTGGATGATAAGCCGTGCTCATATCGAGACGTGAGCCGAATGACTTATGCATGGCCTGCCATAATTCTGAAGTAAAACGAGGATCTCGATCAGAAATAATAGAAGTCGGCACCCCGTGCCTAGAAACCACCTCTTTAAGGTATACTGCTGCGAGCTGCGAATACTTATCTGTCTCCTTGATTGCTAGAAAGTGTGCTGACTTTGTGAGACGGTCGACAATCACCCATATAGTATCGTTCCCTGCCTGCGTTCTAGGTAACCCCGTAACGAAATCCATAGCGATCTGTTCCCATTTCCACATAGGTATCTCCGGCTGCTGAAGTGGTCCCGAAGGCTTCTGGTACTCTGCCTTGACCCTAGCACAGGTCAAACACTTACTCACGTAGGTGGCAATAATAGCTTTCATGTTCGGCCACCAATACAAAACCTTGAGGTCCTGGTACATCTTATCAGACCCTGGATGAATAGAATATCGCGACTTGTGTGCTTCGTCCATCTCAAGTTCTCGAAGATCACCAAATGAAGGAACCCATATCCGTTCCATGAAGTAGTAGATATTGTCAGACCGTTGCTCAAACCTTTTCTTGTGTAGCCCTCGTAATCCTTCGGCTTCGATATTTTCTTCCTTTAGCGCTTCAATCTAAGCTGAACGAATCCGGGCAGGTAAATCAGAGTGAATAGTAAGCTGTAGGGCACGAACACGCTTCTGTTTCGGTTCCTTGCGACTAAGGGCATCAGCTACAACATTGGCTTTACCCGGATAATACTTGATAGCACACTCATAATCATTAAAAAGCTCGACCCAACGACGTTGCCGCATATTCAATTCCTTCTGGTCGAAGATATGTTGAAGACTCCTGTGATCGGTATAGATGGTACACTTGGTACCGTACAGGTAATGCCTCCAAATCTTCAACGCAAAGACTACGGCTCCTAACTCCAGGTCGTGTGTCGTATAGTTCTTCTCGTGTACTTTCAACTGTCGAGAAGCATAAGCTATCACCTTGTCTCGCTGCATCAACACACAGCCGAGACCCTGAATAGACGCATCGCAATAAACCACAAAATCTTCAGTACCCTCTGGTAGTGATAAAATCGGCGCGCTGCACAACTTCTGCTTTAAGAGCTGAAAAGCTTCTTCTTGGTTCGATCCCCAAGAATAAACAACTTTCTTTTGAGTCAGGGCGGTGAGGGGTTGAGCAATCTTAGAAAAATCCCGAATAAACCGACGATAATATCCCGCAAGACCAAGAAATTGACGCACCTCCGAAGGATTCTTTGGTGCCGCCCAATTTCGAATAGCATCGATCTTGGCAGGATCCACATGAATACCCATTTCGTTAACGATGTGCCCGAGAAAGTGTACTTCCCGAATCCAAAAGTCACACTTAGAAAACTTTGCGTACAACTGCTCCTTCCTCAGGAGCTCCAAAATAAGACGAAGATGGCGCTCGTGGTCTTCCTTGTTCTTGGAGTAGATCAATATGTCGTCAATGAAAACGATAACGAAGTCGTCAAGGTAAGGTTTGCACACGCGGTTCATGAGATCCATGAAGACCGCTGGTGCGTTGGTCATCCCAAATGGCATAACCAGAAATTCATAGTGGCCATACCGCGTCCGAAAAGCTGTTCGAGGCACATCCTCCTCTCTAACCCGTACCTGATGATATCCGGACCTCAAATCAATCTTGGAATAGAAACTTGACCCTTGCAGCTGGTCAAACAAGTCGTCAATGCGTGGCAGAGGATAACGATTCTTGATCGTCACCTTGTTGAGCTCGCGATAGTCGATGCACATACGAAAAGACCCGTCTTTCTTCTTCACAAATAATACAGGGGCTCCCCAAGGAGAAGAGCTAGGACGAATGAAACCCCTGTCTAGCAACTCTTGAAGTTGATTTGATAATTCTTGCAACTCTCCTGGTGCAAGACGGTATGGAGCACGAGCAATCGGTGCTGCTCCTGGCTGGAGTTCAATCTGAAATTCTACTTGACGATGCGGAGGTAAACCAGGGAGCTCTTCAGGAAAAACATCGGGAAACTCTCGAACAACAGGAAGGTCTTCGAGTTTCCTCTCGTCAGTCCGAGAGTCAGTAATAAGGGCCAAGAGGGAAGGATAGCCCTTACGTAGACAACTTAGAGCCTTCATGGCTGAGATAATACCTACTGTAGCACCGCTACGATGACCCTGAACCGATAAAGATTCACCACTAGCAAGGGGAATACGAACGACTTTCTCCTTGCAGAGAATTTCCGCCTGATATTTGGATAACCAATCCATTCCGACAACTACATCGAAGCTTCCGAGAGTGACAGGGAGTAGGTCAATGTCGAATACTTGACCTAAGAGATCTAATTTGCAACCCATGAGGACATGAGACGCTTCAATAGTTTTACCATTTGCTATTTCCACTACATGCTTAACAACAAGAGGCGTAGGACTCAATCCTAGACGACTACTGAACCCCGTAGACACATAACTCCAATCGGCACCCGAATCAAATAAAATAGAAGCATAAACACCATTCATAGAGAACGTACCAGTAACTACATTGCCGTCGTTCCGAGCTTCACCAGCTCCAATAGTAAATCCACGCCCACGCGCCACGTTGCCCCCATTGTTCCCACCATTGCTCCCTGCGTTGTTACCACCTGTATTCTGTTTCAATTGTGGGCAATCCCGCTTCATATGCCCCTCAGCCCCACACTGATAACATCCTTTTCTAGACCCCTGACTCTGCTGAGATTGCTGCCCTTGCTGTCTCTGATTCGGCTGAGTCTGCTGCTGCTGCTGTTTTGGCTGAGGAGCCCTACAATCCTTGGCCTCATGGCCCACCTTGTCGCACCTGCGACAAACTCGATCACACTGCCCATAATGATGAAACCCACATTTGCTACACTGAGGCTTCTTTCCCACATAAGGTCTCTGATTTTGATTCACTGAGGATGATTGGCTAAAGCTGCGAGTACTGCCAGTGTCTGTCTTCTTTTGGGGCTGAATCGAGTGGGACGCCTTGTCCATATCACCCCACTTGCGCTTACTATCAGTGACAGGAGTAGTGGTTGTGGTGGTGGCAGCAGTAGCTTTAGAAACACGCGGTGGTAGCGAGTTGCTTTCCACCTCCTGATCAATAATCTTGTGAGTCAACCGGACAATCTGGGTCAAGTTATTGAGGTTTGCAGCAGTAACCAAACCCTTCACTCGTGGAGGTAACCCCTTGATGAATAACTCGATCCTTCGTGACATAGGTCGAGACAAATTCGGACACAAGTCAGCCAACTCATACGACCGCTTCACGTACGCTTCAACCTCAGATCCCACCAGTTTCAGATCGTAATACTCGTTCTCTAGCTTCTGTATCTCATCACGAGGACAGTATTCCTCCCTCATTAATTCCTTGAAGTCGTCCCAAGTAATAGCGTTTGCTGCATCAATACCCAGCAACTGAACCTGGGCATTCCACTAGGTTAAGGCACCATCCTCAAGCGTGCCTGTCGCATACTTCACGCGGTCCCCCACGGGACAGTTGCACATAGCGAACACTGACTCAGCTTTCTCAAACCACCTCAATAGTCCCACAGCCCCTTCCGTCCCGCTGAAGGTCTGTGGCTTACAATCCATAAACATCTTGAACGTACAGGCAGGCTGGTTGTTCGGGTGCGCTGAGTGAAGGAAGATACAACACAGGAGTAAGAGTTGTGTACACAATACAGGATTAAAAGTATTTGGTACAGTTCATACCAGCTTGGTAGGCTGCCAGAGCCTCAGCCACACGTGTGTTTATCAGATTTGTTAACTCAGCCTGAGTCATGTTGATGCTACCACGTCCGTGTCCACGTCCACTCATGTTTCTATATATGGAAATGAACTAATTTAGGAGTCGAAAACGAGGGAAGTGTCCAGGTTTATCACGTTAAGAGCAATTAACTACCATATTCATACACAAACAGGGGAGAACCCCTCTTACACTCGTTAAGCCTCATTGGGATTTGCATGCACCACGCGTTATCATTATGTGTGCACCCATGATAATAAGGCGGTTTGCATGCTCCTCTCGATGCTTCTTAACTTATGTTTGAAGTTTCTCCCACCCCAATCCACACAAAATATGCACTACTAACAAGATTAGGATTTACTAGATGCGGGTGTTATGTTACACTATCAGTGTGTCATGATGCCTACCATGTCGTATCGTGCATGCTATAAATATAGTTACGTTTACTAGACATATAATGCATAAGCTAACGAGGAACGAACCTTGCGATCTGAAGCTGAGTGTCATGGTCATCGTTTGGATCAATTAGGTTATAGTCTGGTTTTATGAAAACATTTTTTTTAAAACCGAGTTCTCTATAACCAGTGGCTCTGATACCAAACTGTCACACCCCCAAATTGCCACCTAGGGTATGTCCCTATTGGAGGTGCAACGATCCAACAAAGAGCCACCAATCATATCAAACACAAGTTATAATGTACTGAAATACTCAATTGAAAGAAATGTATTGTTTGAAAGTTAAACCAAAACCAAAGTATTGAGCGGAAGCATAAATGTATAAGCGTATAAATGTATGAAAACCAAATCAATATAATCGTTTATTATGACCATAACCACTCCAGCGGCATCAGACGGCAAGCTCCCAAGTTCCTTCAATAATTACCTACAAGCATGTAAACAAGTGTGTCAGACTACGCTGGTGAGTTCAAGGTTTGTGTTTGTTTACCAAGTTGTGTTACCGATCATGTGAGTAAAACAGTTTACAAAACGATATGTTGTTTGTTGTTGTGATGTTTGATGTTTCGATGTTGTTATTACTCGATTACCGAATGGCCATATGATATGTGATTGCCAACCCCAATGCCTCTATCAAAGCATTGGTCATGTTTTAAGGAAATTAGTTCATGCCCGTTCTCCTCGAACGTCGTGAGGGTGCCAAACCTAATAGCGCTATCAACTAATAACCCCCGTTGCCCTACAAGCAACGACCCGGTAGATGTAGTGGTCTTACAATGATAGAAAACGGAGTACGATAACCAACATCCCATTACACATGCATTCCCCCTCGGAATGTTACCCGTTATCCCTTCCCTGGGATCCATGCTTGAGAAAGAGCAATGAACTCACCTTTGATTTGCTCGGTAGAACTAATTACACGTTTAACAATAGTGATCACCCAAGTCCTATGATGGTTTCACATAACAATTAGTTTGCATACAAACTCAACGCGTATCAATCCACACTCGTTTAACAAGTAGTGCATAAGAATGCAAGTATCGGAAATCATCACCCCATGCTCTAGTCTTAACAATCAAGCACATTGTACCACAAATCGTTACCAATGTACAATCTAATAAAACATAAAACCCAACAAGTATGCTGCCCGTTTACAAGTGTGCGGTCTTAAATGGCTCGGGCCCAACTAAAGCCCATTTAACTCGCCTGATGAAACTACAACATATGTGATTACAAATTCATAACTGTGCATTTCATTCCAATCAGTTACAACAAATTAGAGCAATTCTCCATATAATCAAGCAATGTACAAGTATCAACTATCATGTATTACCCTAACATAACGTACATTTTCATGGTTTCATAATAAATCCTCACTAGTTGTTGGGTTACTTACAACATATTCACCATATTTCCAACCGACACTAACTAGCAACCCATTTCGCTTTCTTACCCTTGTGCGGCCCGAAGCCTGTGGTCCGCTACCAGGTAAACAGACCACTCGGTGTGGCCCTATTAAAACCGGTGACTGGGCTTAAGTGTGTGCAGCCCAATCCTCAAACATGTATATCCGCAGTCATCATCCTACCCGGCCCAATGCGTCAAGCCCCAAACCCAAGACAGTTTACAACTAGTCCAACTCTTAGCCTACTAATTTATTAATTCCGGTTATGTATTTTTAGATTGAAGCCAGGCCCATTAACCAACCCAATTTATATGTAGTTGTTCGATGCCATCTTTCTGTTAGTTTTGACTTCCTAACTTACTAGCCAAGTATACATCTTATACATCACAATTTATGAACAGCACATAACAATTTCTATGTATAACCCATCCTTACTCATAACCCGCTAATCAGTGAACGGCCCATCTTAGCAAGGCCCAATGGTCATTTAACACTAATATGTATTTCGGTCCAATGATCATGCATAGCATCAAAAGAATTCCAACATACATATATAATTTGTTTAATCAAAATTATACCCAAGCAAGATTATACTAACTGGATTCACATATCATCACCAAGTAATAATTATCCATCTTATTTAATCATACGAATAAACAATCTCGAATCGAATAGTCAATGTTATAATCCGGCCCTAACATCACTGAAACCGTGACCTATCCTGATTCATGTATAATTCATAATCCTAGCATGACTCCTAATCATTACTCATCATACACGAACATACTGTCAAATCTATCACGTTTATAAAATATACGAGCCATGTTGTCGATCAGGTCATACACAAATACAATAACCCATTAACAATTAACAATTAACACACACATGAAATTACTAACCAAGATTCTTGATGTGGGGATGCTGCTACGCGAATGGGGGGGTCTGCTCCACAGCCGTGCGTAATCAGGGAATAGGTAGGGTTGTTATGATTTTAAACTAATCACAATTTGATTAAGAGTACAATACGTATGCCAATATCTATAAGGATAAGGGTGTTGGGCCGGTTACCCTTCTTAAACAAACAGTTAGGGTGTTGGGCCGATATGGAAAATAATTGCAAGATATAAGTATGGGCCCAATATATATATGGCCTAACAATTTCAAACAGGTTATCTAAATCTAACCGAGTTAGTTAGGTTTAACGGAGTTGAGATCACGAAATTTAAACGATACTAACCGTGAAGATTCGGGTTGTCACATCAGCGGTGTTTCTGATGCCGGCAACCGATGGTTTTTTTTATTGATGATTGAATATGGAAGAAGAGAGAGAGAGAGAGAGACAAATTGGGAATGTATGAGAGATTCTCATGAAATTGCAGGGATTTTGATTTACAAAATGAAGATAAAAAGACACAATTGCCCCTAGATATTTCAATTCAGTCCAAATTAACAAAAATATTATAAAATTTGGTCCCTATTGATCTCAACCATTGCTGAGATTCTTTCTTACCTTTCTCACACTTTGGGCCTTTTTTACAGGATCCTAACTCTGTATATATATATATATATATATATATATATATATATATATATATATATAGGTAAAGTGTACTGTACAAATGCCCTTATCGTACATACGCTACAATCTCAGCCGTCAGATCATCTTCCCGCATTTTAAAAATCGCATGTTTTTTTTATAACAATTTCGCATGTGATAATTTTTTATGAATTCGCATGTTTTTTTGTACCAATTTCGCATGTGATAATTTTTGATGAATTCGCATGTTGTTTTTTTGTACCAATTTCGCATGTGGTAATTTTGGTGAAATCGCATGTTAAAAAACCAACATGCGAAATTGTTACTAAAAAACACCATGCGAATTCAATGCGGGAAGATGATCGGACGGCTGAGATTGTAGCGTACGTAATGTACGATAAGGGCATTTGTACATTAACCTAACCCTATATATATATAGGGGAAGGTTCTGTAGGTCCCGTTTTTCCGGTGGATCGATAACGAAAACCTTATCCTTGTTTATCACAAACACGGTTACGGGTGCGGAATCCCCGTGACGGTGCAAACCAAACAAAGTGTAAAATAAGAACACGCGTAACCAAAAGATTCAATATCTATTGATTAGAGATGAGTACAACCCGAAACATATACAAACAATGTTTAGAGAGTTTCACTAAGTCTCACAGGTCTCTCATGTCTCGTCCAAGTTTCACACAGAACCTATGAGAGCTATTTATAGTAAAACAGACACAGACCTTGATGAAACGCATAAAGGCACTCGACGAAACACTAAAGTCGACCGAAACACAATCTGTTTCGTCAACATACATATTAATTCAATATCTTGTTTCGTCGAGTTGTAGAGGCCCGACACATAGGTCAAAGCCCAACTTCAAGTTACGGCCCAAGTGAAGATTTACGGCTCAGGTGAAAGCTGATTGGCCCAACATTGTGTTTCTTTACGAAACAGATTCACAATTCACAAATATTCAATTTGTAAAGTTTTAGTCAACCATGACATCATCATGACATCACAATGATGATGTCATGGTGATGTGTCATCGGGCTTTGTCTGTGGCTCTCCGTGCTTCGCGTGTCGAACTCTGGGGCGCACGACGGAGGAATGTCGTGACGTCGGGCTTGAGCCGGACCTAACCGTGTCGAAACCAAGTTGACCGAGCCGAGTCGAACCGAACCGAGTCGCGTCCACACAAAGTGTATCAACAAACTCCCCCTTGGACGCTACTCGTGATGGTTCGTCTTCTGTGATGGTTCGTCTTCTGTGTCTTTCATGTCGGAGGATCTTCAAAGTCTTCACGCGTCGTAAGAAGAAAGTGTATCAACAAACTCCCCATTTAATTTAGGAAGTGTGTTAACAAACTCCCCCTTAGAATGAACTCTCCATTGAGTTATATACTCATGAATCTTTTGATCGTTAATTCTTCAGGTCCTTGTGGTGTTGATGAAGGGTCAGCGGCAACTCTATCATCATTATCTTTTGAGGGCCTTCACGTCGTGTCTTCATTCCGAAGTTTGTCATCGAACATGTTCTCCTCGCCTTTAGCATCTGCACATGCAAGAAATCTAAACGCATAATGAGAACAACCGCTTGGAATATAGTTTCCATAAACAAATGACACATGTGAGACCATTTTACAATCAACTACCGACCGACAACAGTTTGAAAGTTTAAAAATGTTCAGATTTAAACCTTTAACTTTCAAAACTTGTTAACTTCGACCATTTATGAAGATGCAATTGTTATCCGGCTTAAAATCAGGATTTTGGGTAGGATAGACTCGAGTTCCAACATCGGTCAATAAAAAATAAACTAGAAGCAAAATCTTTTTGGATTTTCTAAAGTTTATATTAAAACACACCTAAAATCTTTTTGGAAATTTTCAATTGTCAAATGTAAAGACGGAAAACAATAAATAAATATATACAGAGATGCAGAAACGAAAGTAGTAAATAAATATTTACAGACATTCTTTTCGCGAATTTCGAGGGTAAGAGAATCATATCAGTGTATGGTCATGCCAAAACGCTCTTGTTGTTCAATTAGTTAACATTAAGATAAGCATCCTATAACAATTATCGGTATTGTTGTCCACATAAGCTCAACTTATCAGATGTAATCATGGCGAGGGGATACGTTAAGGTATGATTTATACTTTCCGACCGGTGTTCATCCACGCACGACACATTCCCGTATCAAGGTATGCACGAGGGTTCATCTTACCGGTGAGTATACCGTTTATCATCTGTTTGACCGTATAGAAGAATGTGAGTAACTCACTTATTTTGATTTGAAAAACAAGCCCTATGTGATAGAATCACTTATTAATGAGGAACTTGATTTTCGATGCATGAGGGCACAGGAGCAAGTCGTTGAACAGGTCAGTACTTTCGTACAGCAGAGAGACGAACTTGACTCCCAGATAAATGTGATATTTTATCACTTATTTGTTTGGACATGTGATTGTTGATCACTTATTGAGGTCGAATGCAATATGTACACGTATGTATAGTATCATGGAAGATCTAGACTTGCGTCCCCGTTTTTTTTTTCGGTAAAAGATACAACCATGATACCCAGATGATAAGCAGCATAAAGACCGAATATCTCAGAACCTCGGCAATCTATCAAACGAAATTTCGGTACCAAGACCATATGCCAATGAATGGTTCCCACCTGGTCTTCAGTCGATTAAGGTTTATATCACCCTGCACACTTTAAAATGATTGTGAGCCTACCGATACATCTTATATAGAGCTGCTTACCGTTTTTCATTTAATGTTTAAAGAGATTTCGACAGACCACTGATGTACTATCATATTCTCTTTTGCTCGCCAGGAAACTCATTTTTGATTTTCTATTGTTTTTGTGTTTTTTTGAAATTTTTCGATGTTTTTGGATTTTTAAATTTGGATTTACTCCCCCTAAAATCAACAAACTAAGATAAAATTTAAAAGACACAAAGATATTTACAAAAACGATTTCCCGATGTCGGTTAACTCATGTTTTACCTTAATGCCGTTTACCAAAATTAATTTTAATCAGAATTGATTTATCGAATTTTGGAAAAAATCAGTTGGCACGTTGGTAAGCGGTGTGGACCATGACAACATTGACGAGTTTCATAGTGAAACAATCACGTGTGAGGTGATATTTGAGATCAACGTGTCAGGCCAAAGAGTGCTGTACGATATGATAATAATTCATAAAGCAGCTTAAAAATCGACGAGTATAGTAGAGATTAGAAATTCAAAACCGTAATCCTGCAACTTCTTCGTGCATTGCCAGGAATTTGAGCGCTCTCCCAAACTGGATATCCACCCGGTGTGGATTTCAAGGTCGATTTTTGCAGCTACTTCACTTAATACGAGATAGCTCTACACAACAACAAGATCAGAAACCTCCAGGTCCGGCTGGTCTTCCACATTGCACCAGCGAAGGTCTTTATCTTTCTCTTTTAGAAGTAGTGTGCGGTTGTTCAATCCACGCCAAGGCATCCGCACACCCGGTTGGTTTGTTCAATAAACACATTTTCTTCAATCACACCGCGAAGAAATGTACACTGCACGTTAATCTTGTTGATTTTGCACTTCAGACGTGCTGCAGGTGCGTACATTTTGATTTGAATCTATCTCGGGGACCCGATCAAGGCCTTTAACAACCACACTTTGAAATGATTTTTCATTTTTTTTCGAAGATATCACTTTCTTTCAACAGACAACTCTGTCTTCTTTTCTTTTTCTCTCCATCAAAGGCAACAATTTCTTTTGTCGCCTATTTTGTGCAAGGACGCTTCACTATCAACAATCTTACGACTATCGAAAGTTCCTCCTGGAACATCCTACACACTCACTCAGAGATTAGTTGGAGAGGGGGACCCAAGCCTTCATAGACTTGGGTTGCCCCTGAGAATCAAGAAATGTAATTTCAATTTCCTGATGATTTTCAAACACAGCACCTCCCCCTGAACTTTCACCCGATTTAGGTTTCCAAGTTTGTTTTTGTTTACCAGATTGTGTATTATGTACAGTTTCTGGTTTTAATGGTTGTGACAAACTAGGTTTCCTTTTAACCGTTTTGACTTCAGATTTTAAAGCCTTTTCAACAGCTTTGATGTTTTGACGTCGTTGTTTCGTTTCTTGTTCCTTAATAGTTCTTTTATCATGTTTTGGAGAAACGGGACGACGTTGAGGGTGAACCTTTTCAGGTGGTGCTTTCTCAACAAAATTTGGTTTGGGCGAGTTTGTGCACTCTTTAATGATGTGCCCAAACTTCCCACATTTGAAACAAGTTCTCCTTTCAACAAACTTAGGAGAATCTGATCGACGACCTGACGTAGAAGTTGTAGACCCAGAGGTACTAGCTTCACACCCGTTTGTGTGTTGGGTGTAATTGTTATCACTGTTATGTTTCAAAATGTTGACTTTTTGTACAAAATAGGTATTTGATTTATTTTCAAAAGTCTCCACTTTATCAGTACCTTTGGAGGCCACAAACTTAGCGTCTTTTGTTTTCTTCTTGTAACGAGCTCCTTTTGAATCAACCATAGCCTTTGGCTTTAGAGCTCGTTGTTGTTGTTTACCCTTAAAAGCAATTGGTTGTTGCTTTGTCGGTAATTTCTGTTTCCCAAATTGTTTTCTGATTTCAGCTTTTGGAATTGGATCACATTGAGTTACAATGACTCCTAGAATTGTCTTTCCCAAAAACTTGTTCGTAGTATCTTCAAACACTTTGTCAATCAAAGATTGATTGACGTTTTTGATTGGAAAATCTTTGTTTGAATAAATTTTACTATCACCGACCAAAGTATACAACACGTTATCACTTTTAACAGCAGACACACTTTCCTGGTCATTCTTGACATCTTTGACAGCTTTGACAGGATCTATCACTTGCTTGGCAACAGGTTGCACGGCAGGAGTAGGAGGATCACAAAGAATATGATTCTCAATTGGAATTTCTACTCCTTTCGTCTCATCAAGTGATTCATCCTGGTCACTCACATCTGATTCATCATCTGAAGAATCATAATCCTCAATGGTTGGAGGACTTTGATTTGAAGCACATGATGACTTTTCTTTGTTATCAGATGAGCCCTCCGATGAACTGTCCGGTTTGAACCCTAGGCCAGTAGTAACTTCCTCATAATCAAGAGGCACACTGGGTTCATACCGAGGCATATCCTCTTCATCGGGCATTTTGGTATAGTTGTGTCTCAAAGGGGGTGGACATGCCTTATACCCTACACCTTTCACGTTCCCTTTCAGTTGTTGAACGTCAATTATGTGATCGAGCACAAATCGGGAGTTAGAATAACTCTCCAACTTTTGCTTGATAGCATCATGCTCGCATTTGGCAATGGCTAACTCCTTTTTGGTTTCCTCAACAATGTTAACATAATTGTTAATACTAACTTGTTTATGATAAACAACTTTGTTCAATCCGGAAACACTTTTCTTTGGGGTTTTAATTACAGATTTAAAATCCTTTTCGTTTCGAGTTAACGCCATGTTTGCCTCTTCGCACTTAGACAATTCAATAACCAAACTTTGATTGTGACTATGAACCGTTTCGGATTCACGTTTCAATTTAGCACATTCATGTTTCATCTTAGCACAATCACTACATATGCTAGGAGTTTCAGATTTTACCTGACTTGTAGAAGCTGTGACATTAGCCATAAAGGCAGTCTGAGAAGAGAAAGATCCATCTTCAGTGAGAATCTTCTCCATTTCTTTCGATGTTGCATCAGCTTTCTTGATCAAGTCAGATTTCTTGTCAGCATCATTCGACAAATTATCAGCTTCAGAATCAGTTCTTTCATTCAAATTCGATTCTTCATCCGAACTGCCACTATATCCTGAACTGTCATCCTTTCCCGAAGATTCACCATCATTGACATTCTTGACAATTTCAGCGTAAAACGCAGTTCTTGTTTGATCACCGTTTCCCAACTGTATGGTCGGACCACAATCGACACTTGGATTGAATTGAGGTTGTGTTGTGGAAACTTGAGGTTGAGGTTGGGCTTGAGGAATGGAATTCATTAAATATGCGGCCATCGAAGTCTGATGTGGAGGGGGTCGAGGTATGGAATTCGCTAAATATTCGGCCATCGAAGTCTGATTTTGAGCTGGTCGTGGGTCCGTACACCAATCCCACGGACTTGTGCAACTCATGATTGGTGTATAGAGGTGAAAAAAAAATCCTTTTTTTAATGAAACCGTGATATTTAGAAGCGCGATTCAACTAAACTTCGCGAACACCCGACCCTACTTTGCAACTCACGAAATAGAAATGGGTCCACTAAAAATTTACCAAGTCTGATTTACTAATAAAAAGATGGAATACCAAGCCTTTCATGAATTAAGGCCCAATGTTGATTTTGAGACCCATGAGTGATCAGGTACAAATGCGAGTTAAGCCCATTTGATAATCCATCTTGATAATCAGAGTTAAGCCCATTTGATAATACACTCGAAAATCCATCTTTCCAGCCGATAACAACATCCACAGCCTGCCCACTTTCAAATCACTCTTTCTCTCTCTTTGTTTCAATACCCAGCACCAAACCCTGATGGATTTCGTCCAGAATAAGTCCAGCTAGATGACAAAAATGATGTGATACCAGAAGTGATTTCGTGAAAATAGGTGAGACAAAATAGATATTTATCCAACACAAACTCTTATCTTCACCAAAACTTCTGACACACTCAAACTACTTTGGCAAATAAGTCAAGGAAACCTTATCGAAGAACCTATTTTTCAAATAACCATCATGGTTTGTGTACTCAATTGTCAAACAACTTGCCTTTTAATATTAATAAACACTATACCAACTTTAATTTAAACACAAGGCAGATCAAAAGTAGCAAGTATTCAAGAACACTTTGAAGATTGACAAGAACAACTTGAATATTCTGGCCACCTGAAAATTTTCCGAGCACAAATTATGCAATAAAGTTCAATGAAAACACAATACTAACATGTATATAAGAGTTTTAACAAGGTTTTATATGAACTAGAAGCAAAAATACCAAGACTTTCAAGATTTTAACAATGCTTTTCCAGAAAATGTATGAACTTTAAAATCAAAAAACCAAGAAAAACAAGTGAAAATCTTTCAAATCTCAATAAAAACACTTGGTTTAAACAAGGAATCGAGCCAATGCTCTGATACCAATTGTAGGTCCCGTTTTTCCGGTGGATTGATAACGAAAATCTTATCCTTGTTTATCACCAACACGGTAACGGGTGCGGAATCCCCGTGACGGTGCAAACCAAACAAAGTGTAAAATAAGAACACACGTAACCAAAAGATTCATTATCTATTGATTAGGGATGAGTACAACCCGAAACATATACAAACAATGTTTAGAGAGTTTCACTAAGTCTCACAGGTCTCTCATGTCTCGTCCAAGTTTCACACAGAACCTATGAGAGCTATTTATAGTAAAACAGACACAGACCTTGACGAAACGCATAAAGGCACTCGACGAAACACTAAAGTCGACGAAACACAATCTGCTTCGTCAACATACATATTAATTCAATATCTTGTTTCGTCGAGTTGTAGAGGCCCAACACATAGGTCAAAGCCCAACTTCAAGTTACGGCCCAAGTGAAGATTTACGGCTCAGGTGAAAGCTGATTGGCCCAACATTGTGTTTCTTTACGAAACAGATTCACAATTCACAAATATTCAATTTGTAAAGTTTTAGTCAACCATGACATCATCATGACATCACAATGATGATGTCATGGTGATGTGTCATCGGGATTTGGTCTGCGGCTCTCCGTGCTTCGCGTGTCGAACTCTGTGGCGCACGACGGAGGAATGTCGTGACGTCGGGCTTGAGCCGGACCTAACCGTGTCGAAACCAAGTTGAACCGAGCCGAGTCGAACCGAACCGAGTCGCGTCCAGACAAAGTGTATCAACAAGTTCATTTGAGAAGAAAATGTAATTGAGAAGAAAAAAGAACAAAGGGTAATTTTGTAAAACATTAAATAGTTTTTTCATTTATCTCATTTATTATCATTTTTGACTAATTAATTAGTCATAAAGACTTAATCTATTATCCTCCACACGAACTTTTTTTTTGCCTACACCCATCAAAAGTTATCCTACATATTTCGAAATTCATCCTACACATTGAAATTCATCCTACACAACTCGTAATTTATCCCACACTTTAAATTATTTTATTTTATTTTTTTGAAAAAATATATATTTTGAAGATAAGTTACAAATTATTTAATGTAGATAGCTATTAAAGAGGAAGACTACAAATTAATAACCTATGTAGATTTACTAATATACCCTTATAGAAAGATTAAATAGTTATATTAAATGAAGTAAAATCAAGCATTCTTATTGGTTGAAATTTCTTCTTTTTTCTTCTTACAAAAAATTTCTTCTCATCTGAACTCTCCACTATATATATATATATATATATATATATATATGTATCAACGTGTAGTAGGTTGAAATAAATAAATATATTTTTACAAATATCCCTAAAATTAATAACATAGTAATTATTTTGATGTAACTTAACAAGTATAAATGAGATTTATAAAACTGAAAAAAAAAATCATCCTTTATCAGAAAAAAAGTAAATTACAAAAATCGACCTTTATGTTGACACTAAATTGAAAAGGGTGTCATTTGTCTTCAAAAAGTACAAAAAACATACTTCATTTTGCAAACCTTTGCACGTTATGTCCTTTAGTCCGAACTCAGTTAGTTTCATGGTTAAATCTTACCAAGTAGACCTTACATGAGGGTATTTTGGTCATTTTACCCTAAATGCAAAAATAAATAATCATAAAAATAATAATTATTTTTTTCTTTAAATATACACATATCTATACTATATTAATAAGCATATCCAAAGGACTTCTTAAGGTCATTAAAATTTCTTTAAAACACCTTTAATGCATAATGTACATCCCACTAAAGCAAAACAACATTTACTATGTGACAACCCGAACATTTAAGGTCAGTGCCTTTACGTCACGTAATCCCTATTTTCTCATTGTTTCTCTTTTCACGCTCCTTACGACAATATAAATTGTTATAAAACGTGTGACTTTAATAATCTTGCTAAACGAAAAATCCGGTTTAATATGTTTGTGTGTTAGTGAGTTAGTTTACTATGCCTAGTGTATGTGGGTCGAAACCCCTAGTAAACTACATCAAATGGAAATGGGGCCGTACATGCTGGTTATCCCATAATCTAACAAATTGAGCCCACCTTTGATTGTCTTGAATAACCGGCCTAGCTGTTTGGTACATCTCATGGCCGGCCCACCTCAATTGTGATTGGCATTATAGCTAGGAGGTTACGTAATATATTTATAATAATCACATTATCACAAATTTTATGATACAACAAACCCTACCCCTACATCCCCTCCCCTGATCGCACAATCTCAGCAGCGGAACCCCCCCCCCTCGAAATCCTTTTACTTTTCTTGGAGCTCATCTCTTTTGCGTGGTCTTGTTTATCAACGGGTTAGTCAAGTTACCTCGGTTGTACTTATGTGTATACATATATGTGTTGAATTATGTAGGCTGATTAATTGTGTTGATAAATGCATGATCATATGTTACGTAACTAATGGATATTATGGAACTGTTAGCATATATGAATTGATTATGGAAGGCTTGACAAAAGGATGGTGATTCGTATTTGTTGAACTCGATTAATTGTTGGTATATTAAACTCTGTTAATGTTGGCCGATTCATAGGATGCTTGGGTTATGATTTTTGATACTATGATTGTGTGTAATCATTAATGCTCATTGAAGGTTAGGGTTGTATGATGTTAGGGGCTGTTGGTGAGTCGCAAAAACTATGAAAGCATGATTTTGTGTTGGACAATACTTCAGCAATATGTATGGTAATTGACATGTATTATAATATGATTTCTAGTTGGGTTAGGTTTATGTGTGATGTGTTGCAAGCCATTATACTTGTGTTCTAGATAGTACCAGGTACTTGGATTTAACATGACTAATTGGTAGTTTTGGTTATTGAAGGATGGATTAAAATTCGCGTAGATATGATATAAAAAGAACTGGAATCAAGAATGAGTTCAAGAATTTGGGTTACGTGACTATGCTTGCTGACTTGTATGTTATGTGATTGATGTGGTGTTAATAATTAATAACCGGGCTTGTAAAATCTTAATAAGGGATCGGGTTAAGTGAGTATATAGATGTTTTGACTTGATATGGCAATTGCACAATCACTGGGTAATAATGGACTGTTAATCTATAAGTTAAGTTGGGCCGATACATAGTAACTAGGTTGCTAGAATTATTAGACAAAACTAAATATAGCTGGGCCACACAAACACCAAACTGGATCACGTATGGATTGGGTTATACAAGTAGCTAGGGCTGTGGATTAGTGAAATCACATTGTTTGAATTGGGCCGTGCCATATTGGTTTGGGTAGGTGATGTGGGCCGCACACAATTATTAAATACACACCTATGTTGTATTAATTATATATAGTTATACAGTTGGTTAAAATTAAAGTTATGAATTAGGAAAATATGCTCATGTATTTCGTCTACTTGCTGTGTATCTGGTGTAGCATGAATTTGTTATGTGAGTGTATAGTGAACCAACTATGTGTATATAAATGGAAATGGGTTCTCAACGTGTGACATTATGGCATATGGCCTGTGATGTGAAGGTGTATGTACATAACTTGAATACTCGCTGTAATTCATGTGATAATATATGCCAAGCCTGTTCATACTTGCATATTAAAGATATATGATCTGGGTGTGTAAGTAACTGATTGGTACTGAAACCATACTAGGATTGGATTGATCAAACTGTGAACACCAACTTAAATCTTACCGAGCAAACCAAAGTTGAGTTCATCTCTCTTGAGCATGCGTCCCGGTGGTTGGGACAGTCAGTGGGTATACTGGAAAGGGATAAGTCTTTTGGGTAAAAACGAGAATGTTGGATAATATACTCTTCCTATCACCTTTAAAGTCCCTCCGTGTTGTTTGGTTACTGGGAAGGTAACATGGTATTAGTTAGTAGCGCTACTTAGGTTTGGCAACCTCACCCCGTTCCTGGGAGGACGGGTGTTGAACTAATGACCTAGTCATGACCAATGCTTTGATAGGAGCATTGGAGAAAGGGCAAAATAATCAGAAGCCGTCTTGTATTGGGGTATTATCAACATTGTTTTCAACATTACTTTCGGAATTAAATTCAATGGATTAACTAACTCTTGGTAATCAACGTTTTCGTAAAACTATGAACTCACCAGCGTTGTCTGATACACTTGTTGCATGCTCGCAGGTCGTTAGATTGTATGGATTTGGAAACTTGCTGTCTGAAGTAGCTGGAGTGGTCATGGGTCGTGCTGATTGGATACGAATGATGGGTTTATTGATTACATACATTTAATTTGAAACAGTTAACTATGTTTTCTTTTATTTGCTTCCGCTGAGCACGTTGGTTTTCATTTAAACTTGTTGATGGTATTTATTAATGATTGAGAACTTTATCAGAAACTTGTATGGGTTCAATGTGATTAGTGGCTCATTGTTGGTACGTCACACGCCTAAAGGGGACATTCCCTAGGTGGTATTTTGGGGGTGTGACAGTTTGGTATCAGAGCCACTGGTTATAGTGAACTTGGTTTTAAAACGTTTTTATAAAACCAGACTATAACCGAACAGTACCGAAATCGACCATGACACTCAGCTCCAAACTGCAAGGTTCGTTTCTCATTTACGATTGCATAGTATATCTAGCGTACACTTATGTATGACATTGCACGTGAATGCACACTTGGCACAACAGCATGAGCCCTTATATTACCAACCCTGTTACGTGATCTGTTAGTGTGACACTAGCCTTCGACTATTGTGATTCTTGATCCTGTAAAACCTTTCGCTTGCTATTTGAATGTGGTGAACCTTTTAGCGCAAGTTAAGAGGCACTGAGATAAGCATGCAAATCGCCTTATTATTATGGGTGCACACATAATAATAACGCGAGGTGCATGCAAGTCCCAGTGAGGCTTAATGAGCGTGAGAAGGGTTCTGCCCTATTGTGTGTAAACTTGGTAGATTGTAGATTTCAACGTGATACTTGACCTGTACCTCATTTCAACTCGTAACCTTTTCCCTCTTATCCTATAGAATCATGAGTGGACGAGGACATGGACGTGGTCACATCGCGATGACCCAAGCTGAGCTGACCAACTTGATCAACACTCGTGTAGCTGAAGCCCTAGCGGCTTACCAGGCTGGTACGATATGTGCCAATTACTTTATATCCTTGTGTCGTATACTCGAATCTTACCAGTGTGTTGTACGTTCTTAGGTTTTAGGTCAACCCGCAAATCAAAACAATCCACCTCCTCCACCTGTTTGTACGTACAAGATGTTCATGGATTGTAAGCCACAGACCTTCAGTGGGACTGAAGGGGCTGTAGGACTCCTACGATGGTTTGAGAAGGCAGAATCGGTATTTGCAATGTGTAACTGTCCAGCTGGGGACAGAATGAAGTATGCTACGGGCACACTCGAGGATGGTGCCCTTACATGGTGGAATGCCCAAGTTCAGATGTTGGGTATTGAGATGGCAAATGCCACCACTTGGGATGATTTCAAGGAGTTGATGCGAGAGGAGTATTGTCCTCGTGATGAGATTCAGAAACTGGAGAACGAGTTCTACAATCTGAAAATGGAGGGATCTGAGATTGAAGCATACACTAGGAGGTCTAATGATTTAGCAACTTTGTGCCCTAACATGTCTCGACCCCCACCTCGGCGAATTGAGTTGTATCTCAAGGGCTTAGCACCAGCTGTTAAGGGGTACGTTACTGCTGCAAACCTAGACAATCTGCCCCGTATCGTCCGTTTGGCACATAAGATTACTGACCAAGAGGTCGAACGTGGCAACTTGCCGCCACGTGTTTCTGCTACTACCTCGACTGCTACAGCTACCACACCTGCTAGTGATCACAAGCGAAAATGGAACGATACTGACAAAGCAACCAGTGCCAGCCAACCTCAGAAAAGGGCAGACAACAGCATCCACCGTAGTTTTAGCCAGTCGTCTACTGTGAACCAGAATCAGAGCAACAATTCAAATCAGGGTTCCTACGCGGGGAAGTTACCAAAGTGTGATAGGTGTATGTTTCACCATCGCGGACCGTGCAGCCGGGTATGTCATAGGTGCAACAAGGTGGGTCATATGGCTAAAGATTGCAGGGTCTGGCTTCCAAAGCAGCCGCAGCAGCAGCCACAGCAACAGGAGAGGCAACAGTCCCAACAAAACCGGGGAAATCAAAAGGGGTGCTTTCAGTGTGGTGATGAGGGTCATTTTAAGAGGGATTGCCCTCAGCTTAACCAGAATGCTGGCAACAACAACAACGCAGGGAATAACAACAACGGGAACAACGGTGGGAACGGGGCACGTGGAAGAGTATTTACTATTGGCGCTGGGGAAGCTCGCAATGAAGGGCAATGATGAGACCGGTACGTCTTCTTTGAATGATATTTTTATTTCTGTTTTATTCGACTCTGGTGCCGATTGGAGTTATGTGTCTTTGGGGGTTCAGTCGTCAGTTAGGACTGACTTCCTCACCTCTTGAAAATAAGCATATAGTGATATTAACTGATAGTATAGAAACTTCTCATGTTCTTCTTCGTTGTAAACTTGATCTCGTGGGTCAAATGTTCGACATTGACCAACTTTCCGATACTCTTGTAAGTTGTGACGTGGTCATTAACATGGATTTGGTTATCTATGCATCAAGCGGAAATTCTTCATCAAGACAAAATCGTGCGTATCCCTCTCCCTAGTGGGGAATCCTTATCAGTTCAAGATCATCATACTGGTGCCATTGTTGGCATCGTCTTAGTCATGAAAGTCCGGAAGTGTCTACGGAAGGGCTACCCTGTTATGCTAGCTCTCGTCACTGATTCGCAACCTGAAGAAAGGAAGATCGAGTATCTTCCAGTTGTTCGTAAATTTTCTAACATGTTTTCTAAAGAGTTACCTGGTTTACCTCCGCCTCGTCAGGTGGAATTTCATATTGATCTTATGCAATTTTAGATTCCTTCTGGGATACAGCAATCCCTTGGGTTCGCTGGACACTATCGCAGATTCATGATGGGATTTTCGAAGATTGCGCAACTTCAACCTCCTTAGCACAACGGGGAGCTGTGAATTCATGGGAAATAAAGAAGGGGAACGTCTGTTCAACCTTTGAAACCCAACCCTGCAACACACTGAGCATCACTTCTACCCAAGGGTACGGGTGATTCAGTGGTATACAGTGATGGCTCGACTCAGAGTCCCAGTACACGCCAATGTAACACGAGAAGGTGACGGCTTATGTGGTGGATTAACAAGAAGGATTGCACGACTCATAGCCTGGAGGCGGAATGGGCAAGTTATCATGGTCTTGGATTTAAGTCGTAGGCATTACTTGGACGGTACCAAATGCACTACTTAGACCGATCACAAGGGCCTCCCGTGTACCCTGGATTCGAAAGAGCTATATCAGTTAATGGCATCGTTGGATGGAACTTTTGGATGATTACGACTACGAAATTGGATGTGCACGAGCTTTGCAGCTCACTATCGACTTTAACATACCTAATCAAATTCGCCTTGCCCAAACTGAAGAACTGAAGGAAGAGAGTTCTCAAGATTAACCCCTGCGGGGCATGGGGAAGCAACCCTTGCCAGAACGGGCGATATTTGCTACTTCATGTAACGAATATGGACCTCATTATACAGCAACCTTAGGGAACTGGTGCAGGCAAAGCACATGGGTTTCGATATCCTATTCATTTGAGTTTTGATAGGATGAATTAAAACCTGAAGACCATGTACGGATGACCGGGCCTGAAGGCCTACATAACAGACTTCCAGGGATTTTGTCACTAGTCTACTTACAACTCGAAACGGAAACATTATCCCCTGGGTGATCATTGATGGACTCAAGTTACTAGTACACATTCTTGCACTCAAGAAAACAGACGAGTCTTCACAGTTCTGAATGTTCCTCTGAGAGAGGCGGCTTTTAGGCACAAGGTGCCAACTCCTGTTATCTCTGAATTTGATCCATGCATGATCTATGTGAGACACTACGCAACACCCTTGGCCCACGCCAGGACCAGAGTATTGCTTACTGTCGTTAGACAAACGGTCAGAGAAAACGAACTCTCCTGGCACTCAAAGACATGTTGTGAGCATGTGTGTGACCGGCTTTGGTGCAAAGTGGAAGGACTCTTACCTATGGAAAGAATCGGTCACATCGCTTAAAAGCTCGAGTTACCTGACGAATTGGGTAACGTTCATGATGTCATTTATGTCGCGAATCTAAAGCAGTGTTTTTCCGACGAAACGCTTGTGATACCTTCTTAGAGTCTGAGTCTAACGTCAAGTTGCAATTGTTAAGGTGCCTATTGAAATCATGCCCCAGGAGGTTAAGGTTTGCGAGCACTGTCAAATTCCAATTATGAGAGTTCGTTAGAACTCGAGACTAAGTATCCGCAATCGTACGAATCTGCTGAATCGATTCCGATGCAACTGGTGAATTTCGAGGACGAAATTCCCTTTCAAGCTGGGGATGATATGGCACCTGAGAATAATCCGCAACAATCTTGATTTCTCACTTCACTCTTTCGTGCTTACTTGTCAAATTTCGGGACGAAATTTCTTTCAAGTTGGGGATGATGTGACAACCCGAACATTAAAGGTCAGTGCCTTTACGTCACGTAATCCCTATTTTCTCATTGTTTCTCTTTTCACGCCCCTTACGACAATATAAATTGTTATAAAACGTGTGACTTTAATAATCTTGCTAAACGAAAAATCCGGTTTAATATGTTTGTGTGTTAGTGAGTTAGTTTACTATGCCTAGTGTATGTGGGTCGAAACCCCTAGTAAACTACATCAAATGGAAATGGGGCCGTACATGCTGGTTATCCCATAATCTAACAAATTGAGCCCACCTTTGATTGTCTTGAATAACCGGCCCAGCTGTTTGGTACATCTCATGGCCGGCCCACCTCAATTGTGATTGGCATTATAGCTAGAAGGTTACGTAATATATTTATAATAATCACATTATCACAAATTTTATGATACAACAAACCCTACCCCTACATCCCCTCCCCTGATCGCACAATCTCAGCAGCGGAACCCCCCCCTCGAAATCCTTTTACTTTTCTTGGAGCTCCTCTCTTTTGCGTGGTCTTGTTTATCAACGGGTTAGTCAAGTTACCTCGGTTGTACTTATGTGTATACATATATGTGTTGAATTATGTAGGCTGATTTATTGTGTTGATAAATGCATGATCATATGTTACGTAACTAATGGATATTATGGAACTGTTAGCATATATGAATTGATTATGGAAGGCTTGACATAAGGATGGTAATTCGTATTTGTTGAACTCGATTAATTGTTGGTATATTAAACTCTGTTAATGTTGGCCGATTCATAGGATGCTTGGGTTATGATTTTTGATACTATGATTGTGTGTAATCATTAATGCTCATTGAAGGTTAGGGTTGTATGATGTTAGGGGCTGTTGGTGAGTCGCAAAAACTATGAAAGCATGATTTTGTATTGGACAATACTTCAGCAATATGTATGGTAATTGACATGTATTATAATATGATTTCTAGTTGGGTTAGGTTTATGTGTGATGTGTTGCAAGCCATTATACTTGTGTTCTAGATAGTACCAGGTACTTGGATTTAACATGACTAATTGGTAGTTTTGGTTATTGAAGGATGGATTAAAATTCGAGTAGATATGATATAAAAAGAACTGGAATCAAGAATGAGTTCAAGAATTTGGGTTACGTGACTATGCTTGCTGACTTGTATGTTATGTGATTGATGTGGTGTTAATAATTAATAACCGGGCTTGTAAAATCTTAATAAGGGATCGGGTTAAGTGAGTATATAGATGTTTTGACTTGATATGGCAATTGCACAATCACAGGGTAATAATGGACTGTTAATCTATAAGTTAAGTTGGGCCGATACATAGTAACTAGGTTGCTAGAATTATTAGACAAAACTAAATATAGCTGGGCCACACAAACACCAAACTGGATCACGTATGGATTGGGTTATACAAGTAGCTAGGGGCTGTGGATTAGTGAAATCACATTGTTTGAATTGGGCCGTGCCATATTGGTTTGGGTAGGTGATGTGGGCCGCACACAATTATTAAATACACACCTATGTTGTATTAATTATATATAGTTATACAGTTGGTTAAAATTAAAGTTATGAATTAGGAAAATATGCTCATGTATTTCGTCTACTTGCTGTGTGTCTGGTGTAGCATGAATTTGTTATGTGAGTGTATAGTGAACCAACTATGTGTATATAAATGGAAATGGGTTCTCAACGTGTGACATTATGGCATATGGCCTGTGATGTGAAGGTGTATGTACATAACTTGAATACTCGCTGTAATTCATGTGATAATATATGCCAAGCCTGTTCATACTTGCATATTAAAGATATGGGATCTGGGTGTGTAAGTAACTGATTGGTACTGAAACCATACTAGGATTGGATTGATCAAACTGTGAACACCAACTTAATTCTTACCGAGCAAACCAAAGGTGAGTTCATCTCTCTTGAGCATGCGTCCTGGTGGTTGGGACAGTCAGTGGGTATACTGGAAAGGGATAAGTCTTTTGGGTAAAAACGAGAATGTTGGATAATATACTCTTCCTATCACCTTTAAAGTCCCTCCGTGTTGTTTGGTTACTGGGAAGGTAATATGGTATTAGTTAGTAGCGCTACTTAGGTTTGGCAACCTCACCCCGTTCCTGGGAGGACGGGTGTTGAACTAATGACCTAGTCATGACCAATGCTTTGATAGGAGCATTGGAGAAAGGGCAAAATAATCAGAAGCCGTCTTGTATTGGGGTATTATCAACATTGTTTTCAACATTACTTTCGGAATTAAATTCAATGGATTAACTAACTCTTGGTAATCAACGTTTTCGTAAAACTATGAACTCACCAGCGTTGTCTGATACACTTGTTGCATGCTTGTAACACCTCGAATTTTTGTGTCCAATAATGTGTTAACACGTGTCATTTGTTTACACGTGGCATTGATATTAAATAAAGAACTAATTTTGACAAACCTTGAAAGTATATAAATTCGAGGGTTATAAATGTCAACAAGGGTAAATATACTGTATAGTAACCCTAAATAATGCTTGAACCTTCAAACGAATAAATCATAGATCGTACGGAAGCGAAACGCGGAAGAAAGTGAGAGATTACGAGCTACAGGGGTTAACTGTGTCAACATGTTTAATATTACCTCTGAGTGACCCTTTAACGTTCCCAAGGCTTCGTAACAGTATTATACGCTCACTAGAATATACTGTACAAATTCCGCGAAGTTCCGTCTTAAAACGAGAGAGTTATACTCGGATTCGTATGAGAAGGGTTAAAAGCGTCAACAGTGAAAGTTAAGGCTTTCCAAATAATTAATAAACTAACCGGGGACTTTATAATGCGGGTAAATAACACGAGGCCCCTATCGGTAAATAACCGAGGGCCAAACCGCAAAGTTACCCCTTCAAACCCGAAAGGTCAGGTAAATCATTACGAAAGATTTCGTTATTAATTACCAGGATTTCGTAATCATTTCAAAAGATTTTAAAAATCTGAAAAACAGGCCTCTCGCGACCCGCGTGAAGGTTAAGCTTAAGTGTAGGCGGGCCGCGAGCCTCCTAAATTACACGCCTGATATTTGAATATTAGGCGACCCGCGTTAAAGGTGCATGGAACTCCCATGCGGGTCGCGTAAAGTGCCCAGATGCAGAAAGTTGTAGTTTCTTGCCTTTTGGAGCTTGTGAACGATCATACACATAATTAATGGAGCATGGGCGCCCCCTACTCGACCCATACACCTTAGGGACACCTGCCCATGATCCATGATCTGTATAGGCCAATGTGGAATGATCTTGGGGTTCATTTTTCACTATAAAAGGCCATGTTGTGGTTACAACATTCACACAACTCAAAACACAATTACTGATCATTCTAAGAAGCTCCCAAGCATCCATCTCTGCTCTATAAGCAAGACTCAACTTCTGTAAGTGATCTAACCCTTTGTGGTTTCACATTTCCTTAGTAAATGGCTAAAAACCAAACCGTCGTAAATACGGTTTGACTTTAAAATAACTCAGTAATGGATCAGTCTTATGACGAATCAAAAGTGGTTATGAGTTGGTATTTATGTGGGTAATAAACCTCTAAAAGGGTTCCCCCTGATCACCACTCTAACTATGTCAAATATCGAGTCAAACGTGCGGTTAAAAAGTCAACAGAAAGCTATTTTAGCAATTTATGCATAATCTGTAATGTATATGCTATGAAACCTGTTTTAACACTCATAAAATATGATATTAAGTATATAAACTTGTTTGCGCTCGTTTGAATCGATCATTTGCTATATTGAACCGGTTCGGAGCCGAATGTCGCAAAAGTTTGACTTTTGCATTGACTTCAGTTCTGACCCGTTTTAGTGAGGTATAGATATACCTTAGGACTCTCTTAGGACCAGGTTACATGATGGTATAAACCTCTGTGATCGGTTCATGAGTTATCCGAGTCTTTTACGCATTTCCGTTAATCGCCTAAAAGTTGACCGTAACGCCATTTTGAAAATAAAACGAGTATTTCGGACACGTGAACGGACCAAAACCTTGCTTATTAAATTATAAGCATGTCCTTAAAGTTTCACGTCAATCCGAGGTCTAGAATGAGAGTTATGCTAAATGGCGCATTTAAAGTAAAACTTTAGTAATTAACGGCGCAATTAGCATAACACCTATCTAAACCAAGAATTCGTCACCAAAACTTTTACCCACTGTAATAAAATAATATTTTGGGAATTTTAAAGATTTTTAATAATTTTTACCTCGCTCATAACCTGCGGTTATGGCTACGGTTCGGTAAACACCGAATATGCCCTTTTCGGCCAAAACATGAGTTCTACAAGGTCTTTTGACCCGATTCCAGTTGCTACTGATTTTAAATAATAAATAAAGTATTTTAAGCTTTATAAGCTGTTCAGGAAACTCAGATTTCCTGTAGAACTCGTAAAGCCCTTTAAAAGTCTTTAAAATGACCGAAAAGCCCCTACGAGGCATAATATTAACTTAAACTCGTTACGGGCGTCACGGAAGGTATCCTACTGATACCACAACCCATTTAAGGCATATTGACTTAGGAAATAAGCGTACGACTCTCATGGTTAACCATTTCGCCTATTGCGCGCACGGTTCGGCTTATGAAACTAGTTTTCATAAATTAGCCGATACGGGTCAAATTATATTATTTAAACCCCAAAATCCAGAGTGTGAGCCATAAACCCGTATAAAACAAGTCTCTGAACTTGTTGGGTCAGAATCACACTCCATTCTCGGTTTTCGCCTTTTCGCGCGATTAAACCATATCTATATATATCGGAACCAACCGGTCTAGGCTACGACCATTATAACGACTCGTTAGGATTCTAAGAGGTTAATTAAAACCTTCGTTCCAGATTAGGAGCCCCAGTAAAAGCTATCGGTGATTTAATCCAAATTAAGGAAATATACTTGCAAAGGTAAATACTTTAACTTATTTCCCCTATATGGGCTTGGGTTACGGTATATTAATACCGCTTGATTGAGCATTATATTCTTCCATCGCTTAGGTGGTTAATTAAATAATATGATCGGCTCATTTAAACAGTTTTGTTTCTTAAAAGCCTTTGGGGGGTTTAATGACCGTTGTCCCGGATATCCTTGGCATCATTTTACGAAATGGCCACGACCATCGACATCCCGGTGTAGGCGTACACCCGGTATATAGTGTCGACATTAAATTAAAAGACGTAGCCGTTGGTTTTTATACTACGGTTTTACGCAATGTGGTGTGTCTATAAATCTTTAACCCGGCACGACCTGGGCTACTGAACGCATAAAAGAACATGTAAAACGTTCACAAGATTTTATTATAATTTTCCCAAGTTATAAAAGAGTTTGTGCCTTGTGCATTCAAATCAATTTTTAATAAACATTTTCAAATGTGTCAGTTGAATGTATTTACCAGTGTAAACTGACGTATTTTCCCCAAAAAGATTAAGTGCAGGTACTATACGAAATGGGCTGGTTTAGGCGTCCTAAGCATCGTACATAGTCTCGCAAACTCGATGCTGCATCTGAATGAACAATATTTATTACTTTTTGATCCGCTGTGGATATATTCAACTTCTGTAATACATTTGATATTACAACCAGAGGTTGAAGTTTATATATTTATCTTAAGCTTCCGCTGTGCATTATATAATTGTGTGGTTTGACTATATTATTGCCAACATCGTCACGGTAATCCCCCACCGGGCCCACCGGTGAGACACGTGGAAATCGGGGTGTGACAATGCTCGCAGGTCGTTAGATTGTATGGATTTGGAAACTTGCTGTCTGAAGTAGCTGGAGTGGTCATGGGTCGTGCTGATTGGATACGAATGATGGGTTTATTGATTACATACATTTAATTTGAAACAGTTAACTATGTTTTCTTTTATTTGCTTCCGCTGAGCACGTTGGTTTTCATTTAAACTTGTTGATGGTATTTATTAATGATTGAGAACTTTATCAGAAACTTGTATGGGTTCAATGTGATTAGTGGCTCATTGTTGGTACGTAACACGCCTAAAGGGGACATTCCCTAGGTGGTATTTTGGGGGTGTGACATACTATCCCAATTATACCCTTTTGGTCACTGAAACAAAATAACACGGACCCAAATTAGGGTTTCACAAATCTCCTCATTCTTATCCGCCTCCGTTTCTCTCTCTCTCTCTCTCTTACGGCGATTCAGAAACACGAAGCTATCTTCACCAGATCTGTTTGAGATTTTGCTTTCTTCGGCTGCTATTGATGGTGGTTGTCTGGTTAAGTTGGCATTCCGACCACTCGACAACCGTAAGGTAAGATTTACTGTTGATTATGATTATTTCCTTTGAAGATTTGACTGTTGTTATTTCCTATGAACATGTGTTCACCACAGATCGACGGAGAAGAGGTGCAACTGACACTTTTAGATCTACGGCCCCCAAACCCTAATGCGTTCAAACATTCAGATCTGGTATAAGGTAAGATTTGTTGAAGATTGTGGTTATTTCCTTTTGAAAATTTGATGATTTAACATCTGCTCACCACAGATCGACGGAGAAGAGGTGCCACTGACCCTTTTAGATCTACGGCCCCCAAACCCTAATGCGTTCAAACATTCAGATCTGGTATAAGGTAAGATTTTTTGTTGATTGTGGTTATTTCCTTTGAAAATTTGATGATTTAACATGTGTTCACCACATATCGTGGTTATTTCCTTTGAAAATTTGATGATTTAACATGCAACTGAGCTTTTAGATCTGCTGCTCACAAACCCTAATACTGTCAAACTTTTAGATCTGGTATAAGGTAATTAATCGATTGTTTAGTTGATCAAATTTGTTCCCTGTCTAAGATCTAGGGTTTTATTGTAGCTTTTGAAGTTAACAGATTTAATTCTTACGATTCTATTGGAACAGGTCATGATTTTGTTGCAAAACATGACTTAACGAAGATGAATCATGTGGTTTGTTCGAAGCCTAGGCAAGTCAACCTCTTCAGTTCCACCTTGAACGAGCCTGCTATGAATTGAAGATGACAAATGTGGTATATGTTCTTTAATTCAGGGTTTTATTTCAGTAAAGAAGTTTTTTTTTTTACTCTGAAATGAATTATTATGTGTATCTTGCAGCTATCAGCCAGCTGGACTTATATGAATATAATTCAGGCCCAGACTGAGCATGAATTTATGCACAATATTTCTGAGGAGGTCTGCTCTCAGTTACATTCTGGAAAGTGATCCGTTCAATGATAGCCAAAAATGGTGTAAGAAATTCACTACTTGTAGCACCAATGCCAACTGCTTCAACAAGTCAAATTCTTGGAAATAACGAGTGTTTTGAGCCCTACACTTCCAACATCTACAGCCGTCGGGTTTTAAGGTAGCTAATTTCTGTTGCATAAAAAGATATAAAAAAATAATATAAAACTTTAACCAGTTATTTTCGTCTGTAGTGGTGAGTTTGTTGTGGTGAACAAGCATTTGCTGCATGATTGATAATCTCACTAAGGTAATTGACCTATATCCATTTCCTGATAACTTTGGGACAAAAGATTAGATATTGAGTATAATACAAAACAATATGGATGTAGCAATCTAAACCTTTAGGATGATTTGTGCATTGGCAAATATATTTTCTATTGCTTTAAAATACATGTATTTATTTTTGTGATCTGGACTTAACATTTTAATCTATTGTTATGTTACGAGGATCAGAGTATATCCCGCTAATTGGATCGGATGATGCAAGATACAGTTTGTTGGGAGTGACCAACTTTGAATAATGAAGCGACTTCTTTTTTTGATCGAGCCGAGCTTATAAAAAAGTGAATTTGGATCGAGCTGGTGAGGTATTGAAGGAGATTATGTCGGTTCGAAAGACGATCGAGCAGGTGAAGCTTGTGACGATGGAAGCTCAGATGGTTGAAAATTCTTTAGGCATACATGGAGATGAAATATTGTATGTTGGCGATCGTATATACCCAGATGTAAGCGTTTCTAAAGTACATCTTCATTGATGGACAACCTTAATTTGTCTGCTAATTTTTTCTGGTAGTTCAGTGATGCAACTATGCAAGTGCTATTTCAGATCTTTACAATTATGAACCATGGAATCCTTTAATTCAAAAACTCTTCTCAACTATTTGTCGTCTTGCAGGTGAATCAAACTGTTACCAAGGGTGAATAGCAGCTCATCAAAGGTGAATGGCAAATGACTTGGAGTTCACGGGTTGGTTTTTTACATGTACTTTTGGATACTGATAAAGTTATCATGTAAGAATTTTCTTTTATATCATCGTTGAAGGGAAATTCAGACATTTAGCACAATCCGTAAAATTATTTTTCTTAGATAGTCACAGGTAGTTGGATAGAGAATGCAGCCAATGCGCGATTAACACCCGGTCTAGCAGTTCTTGGCTTGTTGATTGGACCAGTACCCATGCGCGATACACTGGTGTACACGGCTAGAATATCACCGCAGCAAAGGAGAGGTGAGCCGGTGCCTCAAGAACTGCTAGACCGGGTGTTAATCGCGCATGGGTACTGGTCCGATCAGCAAGCCAAAAACCAGTTAAATGGTAAACCGTTGTAAATAATTGTTACTGACTTTAACAAATTGATGATCTTGTATCAGGTATTTGCCACCTCAGACGATAGCTAATGAAGTAGCATTCCAGCAGCAGGCGGATTCGCCAATGACGATTTCTAGGAATATAACTGAAAGTGATCATGAGATGTCAGTGGATGATAGAAGTGGTTTGGATTCAAGGGAGTTATTGACGGTTCCGGATAGTAACGTGGGTGAGCTGGCGGTGGTCCCCATGAGGAAGCCAAAGGGAGCTGAGGTGACACAACGCAGGATTCGTCGTCCGTTTTCTGTTTTCGAAGTGGAAGCTTTAGTCAAAGCTGTTGAGAAGCTTGGAACAGGAAGGTATAATATTATCATTACGAGTTTATATGAAACTTCAACAAAAAAAGAAATAGGATGACAAAGATTTTTCAGCCGTTTAATTTCTAAACCTAATGCCAGTGAGTTAATTTCTAAACCATAAAAATTGTTTTGTAAATAAGCCTATCTTGAAGTTGGTATGAGTATACTATTTAAACCGGTGTCGTTCTCGGTAGATACTTAGCGATGATGACGGTTATATTTTTCTGGGCGGCTTATAAAACAGAATTCTTTCCGGTATGTGATTTAATTAGTGGGCTGGGCCGGGCTGGTTGGGTATCGATTAAAACGGGTCGGGTTGCTTGGCTCGAAACACTTATAATTTTTTTTTGCAAATGAATCCGCAGCGTACAAATGAATCAGTTGTTTATAACTTATATAACTAAACAAGACAATCAAGCTGTGCGGTCAGCAGTATTAAAATATTTGTTATAAAATTACATCACTTACATTAAAGGGTTTATTACTCCAAACAGTTTTTAAACATCAACCCCCTCCCTATTTGAAAAGTATGTTTGAGTAACATTCAAGTCAACTTTATGTGAAATGTAAACAGTCTGGTGGACAGTCGTACCTGGTTTTCTTAGGAAGAAGAGACGGACTTTCATCGAACGCAGCATGGATCGACTTTCGCTTGCCTTCCATTTCGTGGGAATAATCTTTGGCATACTTTGAATCTAAAGGTTTAGATGTGCAAGACATGGTTACACTCTTAGGTAAGCCATCTATTCTAACAATATTGTTCCTATATTTATAACACACTGATAATTACTTGCAAGTCAAGCATGCTGATATTATGATCACGAAAGACCAAACTCTAAATATTGCCAGAACCGCACTCTAACAAGTGTTGTGTTTTCCGTTGCATCGCGAATTTGGTTTTGGTTATGACTCAAAACTGAACCTCCCCGTACATAGCCCTAAACTCACCAACCTAATTGATATGTTTCCCGCTGCATCGCGCGGGTAAATGACTAGTATGTATGTATATATATAGGGTGGGTTCCGCTACAAAGTCCATTTTTCCTACAAAGTGTACAAAGCCATAAAACACCACAATTTCAGCCATAAAACACACTCAAAACCCACAATAACAGAGTGAAGATCACTAAAACACAATATCCAAACCCTTGCAGTCCATAAAAACTTCAAATACACCATCGTAGAACTGTAGAACTATGAATATAAAACACAACACAACATGATAATCAACATAAAACACACTAATGTTAGTCATTCGATAATCAAAGCTTTATCAGCCAAAACACAACACAAAACCCACAAATATGACGTTTTAGTAATCTTCACTTTGTTATTTGTGAGTTTTGAGAGTGTTTTATGGTTGACATTATGGTATTTTGTGACTTTTTACGCTTTATAGGAAAAATAAACATTGTAGCCAACTCCCACCGTATGTGTATATATATGTGTATATATATGTAGGGTAAGGTTCATTTGAGAACCACTCTTATTGCGAGAACCATGAGAACCAATGTGAACACAAAAAAATACCTTAAAAAAACACACGATTTTTTTTTATTATTTTTTAAATAAAAATTGCTGTTTTTCGTTACCAAATTTTTTTTTTCGAGTGACAATTATTAATGCACATGTGCATATGTATTATTTATTTGACAAATTCCGTAATACATTACCAGTATTAGACCATTTCACTTTCATTTACACAACCATTCGTAATACACTACTTTTCCACATTAGCAATATATAAAATGAACATGATGTGCATCTATATGTATGAACATGATATAACCTGTTTTTGGTAAAAAAAAGAAAAATTATGATTTTGAATGATGAAGTAGGGCAATATACATTTTTTGGGTAGTTATATCTAGTGGTTGATGGTTTGGTTATATTTGTCACTTTATGATGTAATATGTTATTTGGTATGGTATAAAGGTGTAACACCTCGAAATTTTGTGTCCAATAATGTGATAACACGTGTCATGAGATACACATGGCATTAAATATTAAATAAAGGACTAAAGTTGATAAACCTTGAAAGTATGTAAATTCGAGGGTTATAAATGTCAAGAAAGGGTAAATATACTATATAGTAACCCTAAATGATGCTCGTACCTTCAAACGAATAAATCTTGGATCGTACGGAGCGAAACGCGGAAGAAAGTGAGAGATTACGAGCTGCAGGGGTTAATTGTGTCAACATGTTTAATTGTTACCTCTGAGTGACCCTTTGACGAACCCGAGGCTTTGTAACAGTAAAATACGCTCACTAGAATATACTACGTAAATCTCGCGAAGTTCCGTTTTAAAACGAGAAAGTTATGATCAAATTCGTATGAGAGGGGTTAAAACCGTCAACAATAAAAGTTAAGGCTTTTCGGATAGTAATTAAACTAACCGGGGACTTAATAGTGCGGGTAAAAGGCATGAGGCCCTTAGTTGTAAATAATCGAGGGCCAAATCGCAAAGTTACCCCTTCGAAACCGAAAGGTCAGGCTAATCATTACAAAAGATTTGAAAATCTTGATAATTAACCCTCAGGCGGGCCGCGTTAAATATAAGGTAGAGATAATGCGGGCCGCGCTCCAGAGGAAGATACGTTTTCTGACACTAGGATCCATGCGGCCCGCGTATGAGTTGCTGAATCCTAATGCGGGCCGCGTACAAGTCCCAGATGCAGAATTCTTGGACAGACTTGCTGTTTGAGGTTGTGAACGATCATTTGAGCAATAAATGAAGCATGGGCGCCCTCTACATGACCCCTAGCACCCAGGGCCACCTGCTGAACATCCATGATGCCTTGTAGGTTGATGTGTAATGATCTTAAGTCCATTTTTTCACTATAAAAGGCACGACATTGCACATAAGTGAAACACACCTCAAACCTACATTCTAAACCATCTCTGGAGCTCTCAAGCACTCTTCTAACATTCTAAGTCGTGCACCAAGCTTCTGTAAGTATGCCAACCCTTTTATGGCTTAGTTTTTGCTTAGTTTAGCTTAAAAGTCAATCCGTCGTAATTAACGATTGACTTTGCGATAAATCACGAATGGTCCAGTGGTTTGTCGTATCAAAGATAGTTATATGATGGTAATCATGTGGGCATTAAACCCCTAAAAGGGCACCCTCTGATTCCCACTCTAACTAGTCCGAATGTCGAGTCAAACGTGCTTAGAAAAAGTCAACAGAAATGTCATTTTGCGATTTCTTGCATAATCTGTAATGTAGATGATATGTAATCTGTTTGAACACTCATAAACATGATAATAAGTATATAATCTAGTCTAAGCTTGTTTGATCCTACCATTTTCTGTTTAGACCCGGTTCGGAGCCGAAAGTCGCAAAAGTTTGACTTTTGCATTGACTTCAGTTCTGACCCGTTAAAGTTTGATTTAGATATGCCTTAGGACTCTCTTAGGACCAGGTTACATGATGGTATAACCCTCTGTGACCGGTTCATTGTTTGTCCGAGTCTTTTACACATTTCCGTTAAATGCTTAAAAGTTGACCGTAACGCCCTTTTTAAATTAAAACGAGAATTTCGGACATGTGAAAGGATCATAACCTTGGTTACTGATTTCTAAGCATGTCCCAAAAATTTCATGTCAATCCAAGGTCCAGAATAGGAGTTATGCTAAATAGCGCAAATTGCGAAACTTTAGTAATTAAATAGCGCAATTAGCATAACGCCTATCTAAACCCGGATTTCGACGCCAAACCTTTTACTCACTGATGTAAAATAATATTTTGGGATTTTTAAAGATTTTTAATTATTTTTAACCTGCTCATAAACTGCGGTTATGGCTTGGGTTACGGTATTTAAAATACCGCTTGGTCGGGCAATTGACCCCAACTCATTAGTAGTTGGGTATTATCAATGTGACCCGTTTAAAAATTTGTTTTGTTGGCTTTACGCCTTTGGGGGCTTAATGACCATGTCCCGGATATCCTTGGCAGCATTTTACGAAATGGCCACGACCTTGACATCTGGGTGTAGGCGTACACCCGGCATTATGTCCATGACTATAAAAGTATAGCCGTTGGTTTTCCCGCCACGGTTTTATGCTATGTGGTGTGTCTATTAAACTTTAACCCGGCACGACCCGGGCGACCGAACGCATAGCAAACATGTAATTCTTTACAAGATTTAATTATGAATTATCCCAAGTTATAAAGAGTTTGTGCCTTGTGCATTTAAACCAATTTTATTAAACATTTTACAAAAGTGTCAGTTGAATGTATTTACCGGTGTAAACTGACGTATTTTCCCAAAAAGACTAAATGCAGGTACTATGCGTAATTGGCTGGGATTTCTCCTTAGCATCATTAGAAGTCTCGCAAGCTTAAGATGCCTGAAGTCTGTTGAACAATACTTTTATTATTATTATTATTTGATCCCCTGTAGATTTTTATTTCAACAATGGTGATACTTTGATATTACAGTTAATGTTGAAATATATTATCTTTATGCTTCCGCTGTGCATTCATATATATTGTGTGGTTTGACTATAATGTTGCCAACTACGTCACGGTAATCCCCCACCGGGCCCACCGGTGAGACACGTGGAAATCGGGGTGTGACAGGTTGGTATCAGAGCCAACATTGAGTGAATTAAACACTATCCTTATGTGTTTAATCTCAATGACACAATTGCACATACTTGAGTCTAGACAAGAACATAGGACAAATTCGAATTGTTATTCCAGTTTGTCTTTTTATTGTTTATTGTTATTTAAAGTTTTGAAAGCAGGAAATATGCCACCTGCAATCAGACGAGGAAGAGGAGGAAGAGGCAAAGGGACGATCATTACTCACAATGATCACGAGGCTGGACCTTCGAACATGCGAGCTCCTTCCAGTACAAGGAGTGAAGAACCACAGAGATGAAGAAGAAACCTCTTTGAACCTGCGAGACATTCTACCTCGCATAGCTCAACACCCTCATACCGTCATTCGTTTGGACCAGATTCAGAAAACAATCCCAATAACCCTCAACCATCCTTTCTACCTCTCCAGCGATCTGCTTCGCACCGTTCTTACGGCGATCCTTCACCTTTCTTCATAGGACAGTTTAACCCGGTGGATTACGTCCAAGAGCCTATAGGGTATAACCCTTTAGGACCAGAGGATCACTTTTCTGAAGACAATGCAGTGGATATGGACGAGGATACAGACCCCGTCGAGCCTGCAAGGGGTACTCCCAACCATCCAATCGAGATTTCTGATGGGTCATCCTTCCATGGAACACCCTATCAAGGTCCCGACAGCAACCAGGCGAGGTTTGACCAATGTAATTGGTACTTTACACCTTCACATCATTTCTCGCCTCACGACCAACAGCAACAACAGGATCCTTATGAGGATTCGCGGTTCGTGGCAGTTACGCCACCACCACCGCCATCGGTTCAACCAGTAATTCCAGATCCGCCAAGGCGTAGAAGATCAGGCGCACGGATGTCTACCCGAGGAGGGGAATTCCATTTCAGCACCCCTCAACACTCGAGTGCTAGTCACTTTCCGTCAGTGCCTGAAGAAGAACCACAATTAGGGGAACCTTCTGGTCACCCTGCAGAGGTGAATTCTGCACCAGTTGCACCACCTCCGCCACCTTTCGGATATGACAATCCGATACCAGCGTACGACGCTTCCACGGCGTATAATCCGTTTGAGCAGCCGACTCACACGCACTACAACTATAACTATGATGCTGATCCATATGTGGTAGCGGCTAATTATAATGCCCTTCATGGAACCTCTTGGAGACCAGATTACTCAGCTCATGGGTATCCTATACCTCCTAGACCTCCGGTTCAGCAACCGTCGCAGCAGCCACGTTTTTCTCCACTGGAGCAAGAAGAAATACTCCACCATTTAAACCGTGTGGAACGAGACTTCGAACAAGAACGAAAGAGTAATCGTGGAGTTCTCAAGGGCCTAGCAAACCTACTAAAAGGGAGGAAGAAACGAGATCATTAGTCTCCTTATGTAATGTTGTATTTGCAATTTAGTCCCTGCGTGGACATTTATCGTATTTCAGTCCCTACGTGTACTTATCTTTTAGTCCCTGCGCGGACATCTATCTTGTATTTGATCCCTGTGTGGATATGTTTTATCATAAACCTCTGCGTAGGTACTTACTTATTTAAAAGTCCCGTTTAGGGCAGCGTGTAATCATTACAATAAGTAATGGAATGTTATGTTATGAATTTCATTTTGTTATTATTATGTATGAAATAAATCAAAATACATTCCTTTTAAATTAATCTGCCTAAATAAAGAATCTTAAGAGTGAAACCTAGCCAGGTGTCTTTATAAGATCCGGCCAAGATGGTAAGACCTGATTAAAAGATTTAGATTCCCTGTTAACCTCTGTAATCATGTTAACGTTCATGGTAGATGTGATTCGTTAAAATCGCACTCGTCATTCCTGTATAAGAATCCTTCTAAGGATTCCAAAGCCCAAATTAATGATTTATAAATCATGGGTTAAATCATCAATAAAGATGATCACCTATTAAACATCCATTAGTGATGTAGTGCCTACGGGCCAACCTTATTAAACATCCATTAGTGATGTAGTGCCTACGGGCCAACCTTATTAAACATCCATTAGTGATGTAGTGCCTACGGGCCAAACTTGTTAAACATCCATTAGCGATGTAGTGCCTACGGGCCAAATTATAAAACATCCATTAGTGGTGTAGTGCCTACGGGCCATAATTATTGTCATATAAGACAAAAGACAGTGGTGGTCTATGACTCCCTGTCAGAAAAGGTAAAAGGACTATGGTTCAAACCTTCGTACCTTGATTCTCTGTAATCTGGGCTAATATTATAAGAACGTCCTCGTGACTAGGCTTTTGTGCCAATAACAACATTGTTCGTAATTAGGATAAATATGTTCAAATCCTAAATAAAAGTGAGTAACAAATTAACCAGATATGGTCTCTGTTTACCATGGTTAATGAATTGCCATAAAAGACAATTCTATAATAAACCCCTAAATAAATTTTTTTTCGTTATCTTCTGTAGCAGATTCAAGTTACCATGGCTGATCCTAGTGGGGAAAATAGCCACTCGAAAGAAGACGAATATGATAACGCCCAGGTTCATTTGACGGGCGCAGAATTAAAAGCTCTTGTCGATAATGCTGTCAAGGCAGCTCTGGATCGACAATACGAGGAGTATACTGAATCTCGGAGCAAAACCATATCCAAACCACACTCAAAGCCGAAAGCCCACTCGAAATCTCAAAGTAAACCACCGTCCAAGCCTAAAAAGGACGATGATAATCACTCGTCTAATGAAAACAGTGTCCGTCAAGAGAGAGTGTATACTGATGCATCTCGCGCCAGAGGCTGCACCTACAAGTACTTTGTATCATGCAAACCCTGAGACTTCACTGGGGAGAAAGGCGCAGTTGATTGCATGACGTGGCTAGACGAGATGGACACCGTGGTGGACATCAGCGGCTGTGCAGAAAGAGATGTGGTAAAGTATGTGTCACAATCATTCAAGGGCGAGGCCCTGGCTTGGTGGAGGGCTTTGGTTCAGGCCTCGGGGAAGGCTGTTCTATACAGCATGACATGGGAGGAATTCATTTCTCTCATCAAGGAAAATTACTACCCTCAACATGAGGCTGAAAAGATAGAGACTGACTTCCTGTCATTGGTGATGACAAACCTTGACTGTCAAGCTTACCTCACGAGCTTCAACACGATGTCCCGGTTGGTTCCGTATCTGGTAACCCCGGAGCCAAAGAGGATCGCTCGTTTTATCGGTGGGTTAGCCCCCGAAATAAAGGCAAGCGTGAAGGCCTCTCGGCCAGCGACCTTTAGATCTGTAGCTGACATTTCTTTGTCCCTCACTCTGGATGCGGTCCGACAAAGATCGTTGAGGAACAAAGAAGCTGAGAAGAGAAAGCGTGAAGATGATACTTCACGGAGGTCGGGCAAGAAGCACCGTGGAAACGGTGATAACAAGAGAGGGTCGGAGTCAAGGAAGGATGGGCAACAGTCTAGTGAGAAGCCCAAGTGCAAGAATTGCAAGAGACATCACTTTGGAAAGTGTAGGCTCGAATCAAACTCGCAGACTCAGTCGAAGTCATATGCTTGCGGGTTATGCAAATCCAAGGACCACAAGACCGTGGATTGCAAAAAGATAAAAGATGCAACTTGCTACAACTGCAACGAGAAGGGGCACATTAAAAGCAACTGCCCTAAATATGCCAAGAAGCCTGAAGAAGCCAAGAAGAACAATGCAAGAGTCTTCAGGATGGAGGCGAAAGAAGCAGTGCTAGATGATAACGTGATCACAGGTACTTTTCTCGTAAATGATATCTTTGCAAGAGTACTTTTTGATTCGGGCGCTGATAAGTCTTTCGTAGATCATAATTTTGCAAATTGCTAAATATGCCTGTCAAAACCTTAAATGTGAACTACGAGGTAGAGCTAGTAGATGGCACCACAGAAACCATCTCCACTGTGTTAGATGGATGTGTGATATCCATTAAGAACCACTTTTTTCCTCTATCTCTACTTCCCTTTAAATTGGCTGGTTTTGACCTAGTATTGGGTATGGACTGGTTATCTCACAACCAGGCTCAAATCGTCTGCAACAGAAAGCAAGTAGTGCTAAAGACTCCGACTTGTGAATCGCTTACCATTCGAGGAGACACCCAGTACGGATTGCCTGAGCAAGTGACTATGCTCAAGGCTTCAAAATGTCTAAAGAAGGGTTGTGTCATCTACATGGCACAGGTGATTATTGAAGAGCCTAAACCGAAGATAGAAGATATTCCCGTCATTTCGGAATATCCAGAAGTTTTCCCTGAAGATCTACCTGGTTTGCCACCAGATAGGCAAGTGGAATTCAGGATCGATATCATCCCTGGAGTAGCACCCATTGCTAGAGCACCTTACAGGTTAGCGCCGACTGAAATGAAAGAGTTGAGGACCCAGCTGGATGAACTGTTAGCTAAAGGTTTCATCAAACCTAGTTCGTCTCCCTGGGGAGCACCTGTCCTGTTTGTAAAGAAGAAGGACGGTTCGATGCATCTGTGCATCGATTATCGCGAGCTTAATAAGGTCACGATAAAGAATAGATATCCCTTGCCGATGATCGATGATTTGTTCGATCAGTTACAGGGGGCAAGTTATTTTCGAAGATTGATTTGAGGTCAGGCTACCATCAACTGAAAGTCAGAGATGAAGACGTACATAAAACCGCATTTAGGACTCGATATGGTCACTCTGAGTTCCTAGTGATGCCTTTTGGGCTCACTAATGCACCGGCTGCGTTCATGGATCTCATGAATCGCGTTTGCAAGCCGTACTTAGACAAATTCGTCATCGTTTTCATCGACGATATTCTTATCTAATCCAAGAACAAAGCTGACCATGAGAAACACCTTCGTTGTATTCTCAAATTACTGCATCGTGAGAAACTCTATGCCAAATTCTCTAAGTGCGAATTCTGGCTTCGAGAAGTCCAATTCCTTGGACATTTTGTCAGCGAGCGTGGTATCCAGGTGGATCCCGCTAAAGTAGAGGTTGTCATGAATTGGCAAGAGCCAAAGACGCCTACAGAGATTCGTAGTTTCCTGGGGTTAGCAGGATATTAAAGGCGATTCATTGAAAATTTTTCAAGGATTGCTGCGCCCTTAACTTCCCTGACCAAGAAGAAGATAAAATTTGTTTGGGGCCCTGAGCAGCAAGAGTCCTTTGATATTCTAAAGCAAAAGCTGAGCAACGCTCCTGTGCTGACACTACCTGAAGGTACCGAAGAGTTCGTAGTTTACTGCGACGCGTCACTCACTGGCATGGGATGTGTGCTCATGCAGAAAGGCAAAGTTATTGCCTATGCTTCGAGACAGTTAAAGGTGCACGAGAAGAATTACACCACCCATGACTTGGAGCTGGGTGCCGTTGTGTTCGCACTAAAACTGTGGAGGCATTATCTGTATGGTATCAAGTTTGTGATCTATTCAGATCACAAGAGCCTTCAACATCTGTTTAATCAAATGGAATTAAACATGAGGCAACGCCGTTGGATGGAGACTTTAAATGATTATGATTGTGAAATCAGGTATCATCCCGGCAAGGCGAATGTAGTCGCTGATGCCCTGAGTCGGAAAGAAAGGGTGAAACCCATCCGAATCAATGCCAAGAGCATTGAAGTGAAGAATAATTTAATTAAAAGGTTGTTAGCTGCACAGGGAGAAGCTGTGCTGGAAGCTAACTATCCTAAAGAGAAGCTGGGAGTAACTGAGGAGCAGTTAACTCTTAGCAAGGACGGAATTTTACGAATGAATGGGCGAATATGGGTTCCTATTTATGGAGGACTATGAGATGTTATCCTCCAGGAAGCCCATAGTTCCAAATATTCTGTCCATCCTGGAGCAGATAAAATGTATCAGGATCTAAAGGCAAATTATTGGTGGATAGGCTTGAAAAAGTCTGTAGCCGCTTATGTAGCCAAATGCTTGACTTGTGCGCAAGTCAAAGCTGAGCATCAAAAGCCGTCTGGCTTGCTACAACAGCCTGAACTTCCTGAATGGAAGTGGGAATGTGTAACTATGGATTTTATTACCAAGTTACCCAAGACAAGGAAACGAAATGACACAATATGGGTTATAGTCGATAGACTGACTAAGTCAGCTCATTTCTTACCCATCAAGGAGACTTATAGCTCTGACATGTTAGCCCCGTTATACGTTGATAACATTTTAGCCTTACATGGCATACCTGTGTCTATTATCTCCGACAGAGATACTAGATACACGTCTCATTTCTGGAAAAGCTTCCAGCAAGGGCACGCGTTTGAATTTTAGTACGGCTTACCATCCTCAGACAGACGACCAGAGTGAGCGTACTATTCAAACATTGGAAGACATGCTACGTGCATGTGCTATCGATTTAGGTGGGAGTTGGGATAAGAACCTACCATTAATCGAATTCTCCTACAACAATAGCTACCATACCAGCATAAAGGCTGCGCCCTTCGAGGCATTATACGGTAGAAAGTGTAGATCGCCTGTTTGTTGGGCGGAAGTTGGAGATGTCCAATTATCAGGACCAGAGATAGTCTTCGAGACGATGGACAAGATTGTCCAGATTCGAGACCGTCTCAAAGCTGCCCGAGATAGGCAGAAGAGTTACGCAAATCTGAAGCGTAAAGATTTTCACTTCGAAGTAGGTGAAAAAGTGTTACTTAAAGTATCACCCTGGAAGGGGGTGATGCGTTTCGGTAAGAAAGGCAAACTAAGCCCGAGATACATAGGACCTTTCGAGGTTATCGAACGTATCAGGTCCGTTGCCTATAAGTTAAACTTACAAGAAGAGCTCAATGGAATTCACAATGTGTTCCACATCTGCAATCTAATTAAGTGCTTCGCTGATGAATCATTGGTGATACCTCATACAGATGTGCATATAGATGAGAGCTTGAAGTTTGTGGAAAAACCTTTGTCGATTGAAGATCGACAGGTAAAGAAGCTTCGAAGGAAGCATCTACCTATTGTTTAGGTCAAATGGGATGCCCGAAGAGGTCCCGAATTCACGTGGGAGGTTGAAGCCACGATGAAAGAAAAATACCCTTATTTATTTCAGTAAATCGCGGGTCGAGATTTATTTTAAGGGGGTGAGGATGTAACACCTCGAAATTTTGTGTCCAATAATGTGATAACACGTGTCATGAGATACACGTGGCATTAAATATTAAATAAAGGACTAAAGTTGACAAACCTTGAAAGTATGTAAATTCGAGAGTTATAAATGTCAACAAAGGGTAAATATACTATATAGTAACCCTAAATGATGCTCGTACCTTCAAACGAATAAATCATGGATCGTACGGAGCGAAACGCGAAAGAAAGTGAGAGATTACGAGCTGCAGGGGTTAATTGTGTCAACATGTTTAATTGTTACCTCTGAGTGACCTCTTGACGAACCCGAGGCTTTGTAACAGTAAAATACGCTCACTAGAATATACTACGTAAATCTCGCGAAGTTCCGTTTTAAAACGAGAAAGTTATGATCAAATTCGTATGAGAGGGGTTAAAAGCATCAACAATAAAAGTTAAGGCTTTTCGGATAGTAATTAAACTAACCGGGGACTTAACAGTGCGGGTAAAAGGCACGAGGCCCTTAGTTGTAAATAATCGAAGGCCAAATCGCAAAGTTACCCCTTCGAAACCGAAAGGTCAGGCTAATCATTACAAAAGATTTGAAAATCTTGATAATTAACCCTCAGGCGAGCCGCGTTAAGTATAAGGTAGAGATAATGCGGGTCGCGCTCCAGAGGAAGATACGTTTTCTGACACTAGGATCCATGCGGCCCGCGTATGAGTTGCTGAATACTAATGCGGGCCGCGTACAAGTCCCAGATGCAGAATTCTTGGACAGACTTGCTGTTTGAGGTTGTGAACGATCATTTGAGCAATAAATGAAGCATGGGCGCCCTCTACATGACCCCTAGCACCCAGGGCCACCTGCTGAACATCCATGATGCCTTGTAGGTTGATGTGTAATGATCTTAAGTCCATTTTTTTCACTATAAAAGGCACCACATTGCACATAAGTGAAACACACCTCCAACCTGCATTCTAAACCATCTCTGGAGCTCTCAAGCACTCTTCTAACATTCTAAGTCGTGCACCAAGCTTCTGTAAGTACGCCAACCCTTTTATGGCTTAGTTTTTGCTTAGTTTAGCTTAAAAGTCAATCCGTCGTAATTAACGATTGACTTTGCGATAAATCACGAATGGTCCAGTGGTTTGTCGAATCAAAGATAGTTATATGATGGTAATCATGTGGGCATTAAACCCCTAAAAGGGCACCCTCTGATTCCCACTCTAACTAGTCCGAATGTCGAGTCAAACGTGCTTAGAAAAAAGTCAACAGAAATGTCATTTTGCGATTTCTTGCATAATCTGTAATGTAGATGATATGTAATCTGTTTGAACACTCATAAAACATGATAATAAGTATATAATCTAGTCTAAGCTTGTTTGATCCGACCATTTTCTGTTTAGACCCGGTTCGGAGCCGAAAGTCGCAAAAGTTTGACTTTTGCATTGACTTCAGTTCTGACCCGTTAAAGTTTGATTTAGATATGCCTTAGGACTCTCTTAGGACCAGGTTACATGATGGTATAACCCTCTGTGACCGGTTCGTTGTTTGTCCGAGTCTTTTACACATTTCCGTTAAATGCTTAAAAGTTGACCGTAACGCCCTTTTTAAATTAAAACGAGAATTTTGGACATGTGAAAGGATCATAACCTTGGTTACTGATTTCTAAGCATGTCCCTAAAATTTCATGTCAATCCAAGGTCCAGAATAGGAGTTATGCAAAATAGCGCAAATTGCGAAACTTTAGTATTAAATAGCGCAATTAGCATAACGCCTATCTAAACCCTGATTTCGTCGCCAAATCTTTTACTCACTGATGTAAAATAATATTTTGGTACTTTTAATTATTTTTAACCTGCTCATAACCTGCGGTTATGGCAACGGTTCGGTAAATACCGAATATACCCTTTTCGGTCATAACTTGAGTTCTACAAAGTCTTTTGACCCGATTCCAGTTGCTACTGATTTTAAATAATAAATAAAGTATTTTAGACTTTATAAACTGTTCGGGAAACTCAGATTTCCTGTAGAACTCAGAAACCTCTTTTATAATCTTTAAAAAGACCGAAATACCCCTACGGGGCATAAAATGAACTTAAACTCGTTACGGGCATTATGGAAGGTTCCTACTGATACCACAACCTCTTTAAAGCATATTGACTTAGGAAACCAGTGTAGGACTCTTACGGTTACCCGTTGCGCCTTTTGCGCGCACGGTTCGGCTTATGTAACTAGTTTATATAAACTAGCCGAAACGGGTCAAACCATATTGTTTTGACCCCAAAATACAGAGTGTCATTATTATACCCCTATAAAACAAGTCTTCAAACTTGTTGGGTCAAAAATCACATTCCGTTCCTGGTTTTCGCCTTTCACGCGATTAAACCGTATCTATCCGTTGAAACTGACCGGTCTAAGCTACAGCTAAATTAAAGACCCGTTAGAATTCTAATAGGTTAATTTAAACCTTCGTTCCAGATTAGGAGACCAGTAAAAGCTATCTACAATTTATTTCAATTAAGGAATTATACTTGAAAGGTAAATACTTTTAACTTATTTTCCGTTATACGGGCTTGGGTTACGGTATTTAAAATACCGCTTGGTCGGGCAATTGACCCCAACTCATTAGTAGTTGGGTATTATCAATGTGACCCGTTTAAAAATTTGTTTTGTTGGCTTTACGCCTTTGGGGGCTTAATGACCATGTCCCGGATATCCTTGGCAGCATTTTACGAAATGGCCACGACCTTGACATCTGGGTGTAGGCGTACACCCGGCATTATGTCCATGACTATAAAAGTATAGCCGTTGGTTTTCCCGCCACGGTTTTATGCTATGTGGTGTGTCTATTAAACTTTAACCCGGCACGACCCGGGCGACCGAACGCATAGCAAACATGTAATTCTTTACAAGATTTAATTATGAATTATCCCAAGTTATAAAGAGTTTGTGCCTTGTGCATTTAAACCAATTTTATTAAACATTTTACAAAAGTGTCAGTTGAATGTATTTACCGGTGTAAACTGACGTATTTTCCCAAAAAGACTAAATGCAGGTACTATGCGTAATTGGCTGGGATTTCTCCTTAGCATCATTAGATGTCTCGCAAGCTTAAGATGCCTGAAGTCTGTTGAACAATACTTTTATTATTATTATTTGATCCCCTGTGGATTTTTATTTCAACAATGGTGATACTTTGATATTACAGTTAATGTTGAAATATATTATCTTTATGCTTCCGCTGTGCATTCAAATATATTATGTGGTTTGACTATAATGTTGCCAACTACGTCACGGTAATCCCCCACCGGGCCCACCGGTGAGACACGTGGAAATCGGGGTGTGACAGAAGGGTGTTGTTGATGCACATGTGCATAAAGTGAAAAATACTATACATATTGGTAATAGTAGTGTATTATGGATAGTAGAAGGTAATGGTAGTGTATTATGGATAGTAGGAGGTAATGGTAGTTTATTATGGATGGTATGATAGATGAAAAGGAAAGTGTATTCATAATAGTGAACCAAAAACATGTTATATCATCTTCATACATATAGATGCACATGTGCATTTCTAATATTGGTAATGTAAAAAGTATTGTATTACGGATGGTAGTTTAAATGAAAGTGCAATTGTCTAATACTGGTAATGTATTACAGAATTTGTCGAATAAATGATACATATGCACATGTGCATCGAAGAAAGCAATTTTAATATAAAAAATAATAATTTTTTTTTGTGTTTTTAGGTATTTTTAGGTATTTTTGGTTGTGTTCACATTGGTTCTCGCAGTTCTCGCAATAAAGGGTGGTTCCTAACCGATCCTTATCCTATATGTGTGTATACATACAGACATACAATAAAGGGTGGTTCATAACCGATCCTTATCCTATATGTGTGTATACATACATACATGCATGCATGCATGCATGCACGCACGCACGCACGCACGCACTCTCTCTCTCTCTCTATCCTTCTCAACTCTCTCTTTCTCTCTTGCTACCACACCCACCGCCTACCTGCCACTCGAAACCACCACCACCCACCTTCACCGCCACTCAAACCCATAGCCACCACCCACCTCCACAAACCAATCCCCACACGGCGCTACATGCGACCACCTTTGAAACCCACCACCAACAACAAATCCAAAAATCCTTAATCCTAGATTTTTCATCCCACCAACAACATCTATTTTTTGATGATGCTGATGCAAGGATCGTAGATCTTCAAAGGAACTTATTGGTCTCTAAATCAACTAAAATGTTCGAAATCGGGTAAAAAACGAACCGTGATGGTGAATCTGATGTGAATAGAAAGCTTATAAAAGATCTTAGCTCAATCGCAGAAATATGGTCTCTGGTCCAAAAATTTGACTCTAGAAATATGATCCTTGAAATCTTAGAAATCTGGTTTCTGAATTACAGAAATTTGAAATCTCAATCGAAACCTTTGAAATCTAAATTACAGAAATCTTTGAATACTCAATAGAAATTTGGTTGTTTACTTCAACAATTTACGAAGATACTTACACGTAGCGATGATACATAACCGGAACCCTAGATTGGTGGCGGCGATTGGTTTTCAGGCGAAGTGGTAGTGGTGGCAGGTAGGCGGTGGCGGTGGCGGTGGTGGTAGGATAGTTAGAGAGAGAGAGAGGTATGTAAGGGGGTGTTTGGTGTTGCGTTTTCAAAATAGATTATGCGTTTTTAAAATAGATTTTGCGTTTGCAAAACTGCGTTTTGAAAAGAGCATGTAGGTACATGCTTCTCCAAAACTGCTTTTCGGAGGCAGTTAATCACTTTTTCATCCAAACACTTTTTTAGACTATTTATGTTTTACAAACGCAATAATCAAATAATCACTTCAAAATGTAATCCCAAACACCCACTAAGTGGTGTCTAGGTATATATTTATAAGTGTGTGTGTATATATGTAATTTTAAACATAATTATTTTGTTTGTTGTTTTTTATGATTGTTATTTTTAGCATTTAGGGTAAAGGACAAAATACCCTCATGTGGGGTCTACTTGTTTAGTTTTAACCATTAAAACTAACTAAGTTAGGATAAAGGACGTAACATGCAAAGGTTTGCAAATATTGAGTACGTTTTTTGTACTTTTTGAAGACAAAGGACACATTTTGCAATCTATTCAACATAAAGGACGATTTTTTGTATTTTGTGAGAGATGCCAAATAGTCCATATAAGTTTGTATAATTTTTTTTACTCCTGAATGTTTATAGAAAATTCATCAAAAATCCTACTCCACATAAATGTCAAAAACGTCATTTTCTGATGACAGTTTACCATTTATTTTATAGAAAAATTCCAATTGGAATGTCTCATAAAATCCTATGGTTATGTACTGTAAAAATTTCATGTTCTAACCCCAAATATTGACCAAGTTATAACCCTCATCATGAACCCTATTTTCTAAACCCTATTTTCTAATCAGAAAACTCAACTTTACACATCAACACGGAAAAATTTCAAAAATCGTAGTTAAGGT